>NC_069501.1:954888210-955039739 GCF_027579735.1 Bombina bombina | reverse complement strand
CCAATCCATTACAGCCGTTAATTGTTGCATAGTAAGGAGTATTGGCGCGCTAGATGTACTAGGGGCCTCCTGAGTGGGCAAGACTCGTGTAGACGAAGGAGGGAATGATGCAGTACCATGCTTACTCCCCTCACTTGAGGAATCATCTTGGGCATCATTTTCAGTGTCACATAAATCACATTTATTTAAATGAGAAGGAACCCTGGCTTCCCCACATTCAGAACACAGTCTATCTGGTAGTTCAGACATGTTAAACAGGCATAAACTTGATAACAAAGTACAAAAAACGTTTTAACTTAAAACCGTTACTGTCACTTTAAATTTTAAACTGAACACACTTTATTACTGCAATTGCGAAAAAGTATGAAGGAATTGTTCAAAATTCACCAAAATTTCACCACAGTGTCTTAAAGCCTTAAAAGTATTGCACACCAAATTTGGAAGCTTTAACCCTTAAAATAACGGAACCGGAGCCGTTTTTAACTTTAACCCCTTTACAGTCCCTGGTATCTGCTTTGCTGAGACCCAACCAAGCCCAAAGGGGAATACGATACCAAATGACGCCTTCAAAAAGTCTTTTCTATGTATCAGAGCTCCTCACACATGCGACTGCATGTCATGCCTCTCAAAAACAAGTGCGCAATACCGGCGCGAAAATGAGGCTCTGCCTATGATTAGGGAAAGCCCCTAAAGAATAAGGTGTCTAAAACAGTGCCTGCCGATATTATTTTATCAAAATACCCAGATTAAATGATTCCTCAAGGCTAAATATGTGTAATATATGAATCGATTTAGCCCAGAAAAAGTCTACAGTCTTAATAAGCCCTTGTGAAGCCCTTATTTACTTTCTGAATAAACATGGCTTACCGGATCCCATAGGGAAAATGACAGCTTCCAGCATTACATCGTCTTGTTAGAATGTGTCATACCTCAAGCAGCAAAAGACTGCTCACTGTTCCCCCAACTGAAGTTAATTCCTCTCAACAGTCCTGTGTGGAACAGCCATGGATTTTAGTAACGGTTGCTAAAATCATTTTCCTCATACAAACAGAAATCTTCATCTCTTTTCTGTTTCAGAGTAAATAGTACATACCAGCACTATTTTAAAATAACAAACTCTTGATTGAATAATAAAAACTACAGTTAAACACTAAAAAACTCTAAGCCATCTCCGTGGAGATGTTGCCTGTACAACGGCAAAGAGAATGACTGGGGTAGGCGGAGCCTAGGAGGGATCATGTGACCAGCTTTGCTGGGCTCTTTGCCATTTCCTGTTGGGGAAGAGAATATCCCACAAGTAAGGATGACGCCGTGGACCGGACACACCTATGTTGGAGAAACAGCATTTAAACGTTTATTAGACTGAACGGCAATAGGACTGGTTACCTCAATATCCAAAGTAATTAACACTTCTTTTAATAAAGAACACACTCTATTTTAAATAAATAAGAAGATTTGTCAGTGTCAATATCCGAGGAAGGATCTTCTGTTTCAGATAGATCCTCATCAGAAGAGGATGAATTATTATGTTGTTGGTCATTTGAAATTTCATCAGCTAAATGAGAAGTTTTAAAAGACGTTTTACGTTTAGAAGGTGGAAATGCAGACAAAGCCTTCATAATAGAATCAGAAACAAATTCTTTAAAATTTACAGGTATATCATGCACATTAGAAGTTGAAGGAACTGCAACTGGTAATGTACTATTACTGATAGAAACACTATTTGCATGTAAAAGTTTATCATGACAACTATTACAAATGACATTCGGTGGAATAAATGAACTTAGCTTTGGTAGAACCGATGTCAGGCAGCAATGTTCCAGCAGAAACTTCAGAGACAGGATCAGATTGGGACATTTTGCTCAATGTAAGAGAAAAAAACAGAATTTATGTTTACCTGATAAATTACTTTCTCCAACGGTGTGTCCGGTCCACGGCGTCATCCTTACTTGTGGGATATTCTCTTCCCCAACAGGAAATGGCAAAGAGCCCAGCAAAGCTGGTCACATGATCCCTCCTAGGCTCCGCCTACCCCAGTCATTCGACCGACGTTAAGGAGGAATATTTGCATAGGAGAAACCATATGGTACCGTGGTGACTGTAGTTAAAAAAATAAATTATCAGACCTGATTAAAAAACCAGGGCGGGCCGTGGACCGGACACACCGTTGGAGAAAGTAATTTATCAGGTAAACATAAATTCTGTTTTCTCCAACATAGGTGTGTCCGGTCCACGGCGTCATCCTTACTTGTGGGAACCAATACCAAAGCTTTAGGACACGGATGAAGGGAGGGAGCAAATCAGGTCACCTAAATGGAAGGCACCACGGCTTGCAAAACCTTTCTCCCAAAAATAGCCTCAGAAGAAGCAAAAGTATCAAACTTGTAAAATTTGGTAAAAGTGTGCAGTGAAGACCAAGTCGCTGCCCTACATATCTGATCAACAGAAGCCTCGTTCTTGAAGGCCCATGTGGAAGCCACAGCCCTAGTGGAATGAGCTGTGATTCTTTCGGGAGGCTGCCGTCCGGCAGTCTCGTAAGCCAATCTGATGATGCTTTTAATCCAAAAAGAGAGAGAGGTAGAAGTTGCTTTTTGACCTCTCCTTTTACCGGAATAAACAACAAACAAGGAAGATGTTTGTCTAAAATCCTTTGTAGCATCTAAATAGAATTTTAGAGCGCGAACAACATCCAAATTGTGCAACAAACGTTCCTTCTTTGAAACTGGTTTCGGACACAGAGAAGGTACGATAATCTCCTGGTTAATGTTTTTGTTAGAAACAACTTTTGGAAGAAACCCAGGTTTAGTACGTAAAACCACCTTATCTGCATGGAACACCAGATAAGGAGGAGAACACTGCAGAGCAGATAATTCTGAAACTCTTCTGGCAGAAGAAATTGCAACTAAAAACAAAACTTTCCAAGATAATAACTTAATATCAACGGAATGCAAGGGTTCAAACGGAACCCCCTGAAGAACTGAAAGAACTAAATTGAGACTCCAAGGAGGAGTCAAAGGTTTGTAAACAGGCTTAATTCTAACCAGAGCCTGAACAAAGGCTTGAACATCTGGCACAGCAGCCAGTTTTTTGTGAAGTAACACCGACAAGGCAGAAATCTGTCCCTTCAGGGAACTTGCAGATAATCCTTTTTCCAATCCTTCTTGAAGGAAGGATAGAATCCTAGGAATCTTAACCTTGTCCCAAGGGAATCCTTTAGATTCACACCAACAGATATATTTTTTCCAAATTTTGTGGTAAATCTTTCTAGTTACAGGCTTTCTGGCCTGAACAAGAGTATCGATAACAGAATCTGAGAACCCTCGCTTCGATAAAATCAAGCGTTCAATCTCCAAGCAGTCAGCTGGAGTGAAACCAGATTCGGATGTTCGAACGGACCCTGAACAAGAAGGTCTCGTCTCAAAGGTAGCTTCCAAGGTGGAGCCGATGACATATTCACCAGATCTGCATACCAAGTCCTGCGTGGCCACGCAGGAGCTATCAAGATCACTGACGCCCTCTCCTGATTGATCCTGGCTACCAGCCTGGGGATGAGAGGAAACGGCGGGAATACATAAGCTAGTTTGAAGGTCCAAGGTGCTACTAGTGCATCCACTAGAGCCGCCTTGGGATCCCTGGATCTGGACCCGTAGCAAGGAACTTTGAAGTTCTGACGAGAGGCCATCAGATCCATGTCTGGAATGCCCCACAGCTGAGTGACTTGGGCAAAGATTTCCGGATGGAGTTCCCACTCCCCCGGATGCAATGTCTGACGACTCAGAAAATCCGCTTCCCAATTTTCCACTCCTGGGATGTGGATAGCAGACAGGTGGCAGGAGTGAGACTCCGCCCATAGAATGATTTTGGTCACTTCTTCCATCGCTAGGGAACTCCTTGTTCCCCCCTGATGGTTGATGTACGCAACAGTTGTCATGTTGTCTGATTGAAACCGTATGAACTTGGCCCTCGCTAGCTGAGGCCAAGCCTTGAGAGCATTGAATATCGCTCTCAGTTCCAGAATATTTATCGGTAGAAGAGATTCTTCCCGAGACCAAAGACCCTGAGCTTTCAGGGATCCCCAGACCGCGCCCCAGCCCATCAGACTGGCGTCGGTCGTGACAATGACCCACTCTGGTCTGCGGAATGTCATCCCTTGTGACAGGTTGTCCAGGGACAGCTACCAACGGAGTGAGTCTCTGGTCCTCTGATTTACTTGTATCTTCGGAGACAAGTCTGTATAGTCCCCATTCCACTGACTGAGCATGCACAGTTGTAATGGTCTTAGATGAATGCGCGCAAAAGGAACTATGTCCATTGCCGCTACCATCAACCCGATCACTTCCATGCACTGAGCTATGGAAGGAAGAGGAACGGAATGAAGTATTCGACAAGAGTCTAGAAGTTTTGTTTTTCTGGCCTCTGTCAGAAAAATCCTCATTTCTAAGGAGTCTATTATTGTTCCCAGGAAGGGAACCCTTGTTGACGGGGATAGAGAACTCTTTTCCACGTTCACTTTCCATCCGTGAGATCTGAGAAAGGCCAGGACAATGTCCGTGTGAGCCCTTGCTTGAGGAAGGGACGACGCTTGAATCAGAATGTCGTCCAAGTAAGGTACTACAGCAATGCCCCTTGGTCTTAGCACAGCTAGAAGGGACCCTAGTACCTTTGTGAAAATCCTTGGAGCAGTGGCTAATCCGAAAGGAAGCGCCACGAACTGGTAATGTTTGTCCAGGAATGCGAACCTTAGGAACCGATGATGTTCCTTGTGGATAGGAATATGTAGATACGCATCCTTTAAATCCACCGTGGTCATGAATTGACCTTCCTGGATGGAAGGAAGAATAGTTCGAATGGTTTCCATCTTGAACGATGGAACCTTGAGAAACTTGTTTAAGATCTTGAGATCTAAGATTGGTCTGAACGTTCCCTCTTTTTTGGGAACTATGAACAGATTGGAGTAGAACCCCATCCCTTGTTCTCTTAATGGAACAGGATGAATCACTCCCATTTTTGACAGGTCTTCTACACAATGTAAGAATGCCTGTCTTTTTATGTGGTCTGAAGACAACTGAGACCTGTGGAACCTCCCCCTTGGGGGAAGTCCCTTGAATTCCAGAAGATAACCTTGGGAGACTATTTCTAGCGCCCAAGGATCCAGAACATCTCTTGCCCAAGCGTGAGCGAAGAGAGAGAGTCTGCCCCCCACCAGATCCGGTCCCGGATCGGGGGCCAACATTTCATGCAGTCTTGGTAGCAGTGGCAGGTTTCTTGGCCTGCTTTCCCTTGTTCCAGCCTTGCATTGGTCTCCAAGCTGGCTTGGCTTGAGAAGTATTACCCTCTTGCTTAGAGGACGTAGCACCTTGGGCTGGTCCGTTTCTACGAAAGGGACGAAAATTAGGTTTATTTTTTGCCTTGAAAGGCCGATCCTGAGGAAGGGCGTGGCCCTTACCCCCAGTGATATCAGAGATAATCTCTTTCAAGTCAGGGCCAAACAGCGTTTTCCCCTTGAAAGGAATGTTAAGTAGCTTGTTCTTGGAAGACGCATCAGCCGACCAAGATTTCAACCAAAGCGCTCTGCGCGCCACAATAGCAAACCCAGAATTCTTAGCCGCTAACCTAGCCAATTGCAAAGTGGCGTCTAGGGTGAAAGAATTAGCCAATTTGAGAGCATTGATTCTGTCCATAATCTCCTCAAAAGGAGGAGAATCACTATCGACCGCCTTTATCAGATCATCGAACCAGAAACATGCGGCTGTAGCGACAGGGACAATGCATGAAATTGGTTGTAGAAGGTAACCTTGCTGAACAAACATCTTTTTAAGCAAACCTTCTAATTTTTTATCCATAGGATCTTTGAAAGCACAACTATCCTCTATGGGTATAGTGGTGCGTTTGTTTAAAGTGGAAACCGCTCCCTCGACCTTGGGGACTGTCTGCCATAAGTCCTTTCTGGGGTCGACCATAGGAAACAATTTTTTAAATATGGGGGGAGGGACGAAAGGAATACCGGGCCTTTCCCATTCTTTATTAACAATGTCCGCCACCCGCTTGGGTATAGGAAAAGCTTCTGGGAGCCCCGGCACCTCTAGGAACTTGTCCATTTTACATAGTTTCTCTGGGATGACCAACTTGTCACAATCATCCAGAGTGGATAATACCTCCTTAAGCAGAATGCGGAGATGTTCCAACTTAAATTTAAATGCAATCACATCAGGTTCAGCCTGTTGAGAAATGTTCCCTGAATCAGTAATTTCTCCCTCAGACAAAACCTCCCTGGCCCCATCAGACTGGGTTAGGGGCCCTTCAGAAATATTAATATCAGCGTCGTCATGCTCTTCAGTATCTAAAACAGAGCAGTCGCGCTTACGCTGACAAGTGTTCATTTTGGCTAAAATGTTTTTGACAGAATTATCCATTACAGCCGTTAATTGTTGCATAGTAAGGAGTATTGGCGCGCTAGATGTACTAGGGGCCTCCTGAGTGGGCAAGACTCGTGTAGACGAAGGAGGGAATGATGCAGTACCATGCTTACTCCCCTCACTTGAGGAATCATCTTGGGCATCATTGTCATTATCACATAAATCACATTTATTTAAATGAATAGGAATTCTGGCTTCCCCACATTCAGAACACAGTCTATCTGGTAGTTCAGACATGTTAAACAGGCATAAACTTGATAACAAAGTACAAAAACGTTTTAAAATAAAACCGTTACTGTCACTTTAAATTTTAAACTGAACACACTTTATTACTGCAATTGCGAAAAAACATGAAGGAATTGTTCAAAATTCACCAAATTTTCACCACAGTGTCTTAAAGCCTTAAAAGTATTGCACACCAAATTTGGAAGCTTTAACCCTTAAAATAACGGAACCGGAGCCGTTTTAAACTTTAACCCCTTTACAGTCCCTGGTATCTGCTTTGCTGAGACCCAACCAAGCCCAAAGGGGAATACGATACCAAATGACGCCTTCAGAAAGTCTTTTCTAAGTATCAGAGCTCCTCTCACATGCGACTGCATGCCATGCCTCTCAAAAACAAGTGCGCCACACCGGCGCGAAAATGAGGCTCTGCTTATGCTTTGGGAAAGCCCCTAAGGAATAAGGTGTCTAATACAGTGCCTGCCGATATTATTATATCAAAATACCCAGATAAAATGATTCCTCAAGGCTAAATATGTGTTAATAATGAATCGATTTAGCCCAGAAAAAGTCTACAGTCTTAATAAGCCCTTGTGAAGCCCTTATTTACAATCGTAATAAACATGGCTTACCGGATCCCATAGGGAAAATGACAGCTTCCAGCATTACATCGTCTTGTTAGAATGTGTCATACCTCAAGCAGCAAGAGGCTGCACACTGTTCCCCCAACTGAAGTTAATTGCTCTCAACAGTCCTGTGTGGAACAGCCATGGATTTTAGTTACGGTTGCTAAAATCATTTTCCTCATACAAACAGAAATCTTCATCTCTTTTCTGTTTCTGAGTAAATAGTACATACCAGCACTATTTCAAAATAACAAACTCTTGATTGAATAATAAAAACTACAGTTAAACACTAAAAAACTCTAAGCCATCTCCGTGGAGATGTTGCCTGTACAACGGCAAAGAGAATGACTGGGGTAGGCGGAGCCTAGGAGGGATCATGTGACCAGCTTTGCTGGGCTCTTTGCCATTTCCTGTTGGGGAAGAGAATATCCCACAAGTAAGGATGACGCTGTGGACCGGACACACCTATGTTGGAGAAACAACATATAAAGCAAAATTATCTATTTCCTTAAATGACAGTTTCAGGAATGAGAAAAAATGCAAAAGCATAGGCCTCTTGATAGAGAAGAAAGCAGGAGGCAAACATCAATGGGGTATTGAAATAATGAAAAAAATTTGGCGCCAAGAATAACGCACAACGTAATGTAAACTTTTTTGGCACCAAAAAATGACCGGAAATGACACACTTGCGTCACTAATGACGCCGCCGTGTGAAAGGTCTCGGCATCACGTATGACGCCGGAAATGACAAAGTTGCGTCATAAACATACTTTTTCGCGCCAAAAAAAGTTTGCGCCAAAAATGACGCAATAAAGTCTAGCATTTGACGCACCCGCGGGCCTAACAACCGCAATTGCAAAAAAGTAGTCAAATTGAAAAAAGACTAAACCCCAGGTAAGAAATAATTTTCTTAAAGTGTATACATTCCCAAATATGAAACTGACAGTCTGCAGAAGGAAATACATGAACCTGACTCATGGCAAATATAAGTACAATACATATATTTAGAACTTTATATAATTGCATAAAGTGCCAAACCATAGCTGAGAGTGTCTTAAGTAATGAACACATACTTACCAAAAGACACCCATCCACATATAGCAGATAGCCAAACCAGTACTAAAACAGTTATTAGTAGAGGTAATGGTAAAATGAGAGTATATCGTCGATCTGAAAAAGGAGGTAGGAGATGAATCTCTACGACCGATAACAGAGAACCTATGAAATAGACCCCCGTTAGGGAAATCATTGTATTCAAATAAGTGATACTCCCTTCACGTCCCTCTGACATTCGCTGTACTCTGAGAGGTATCGGGCTTCAACAATGCTGAGAAGCGCATATCAACGTAGAAATCTTAGCACAAACTTACTTCCCCACCTCCAAAGGAGGCAAAGTTTGTAAAACTGAATTGTGGGTGTGGTGAGGGGTGTATTTATAGGCATTTTAAGGTTTGGGAAACTTTGCCCCTCCTGGTAGGAATGTATATCCCATATGTCACTAGCTCATGGACTCTTGCCAATTACATGAAAGAAATCCCCTTGCTAAATCTAACCAAACAATCTATGTCTGGTTTTAAAAAGGTTATTTAGCAAAGCGTCCAAAAGGGGAAGTAATCTGAAATGTCCCTCAAAAACTAACATACTGCTACTATTGTCCCAAAAATGGTCAGGTCCACATTATATGCTATGCCACCACAGCTTTGTGTCAGAACATTCGGTAAGCATGTTAAAGTTTCTGAACGTAACAATGTTTTCCTTTAGATATTGTATTTAGTACTAGAGTACTGTACTTTTGAAGGTAACAATGTTTTCCTTTAGATATTGTATTTACTGCAGGAGTAAAGCAAATAAGCCTAATAAAACAGCTCATTCCCAACCTGTTAAAGTCTCCTATAGTCTCAGAGATGATGCCCGCATTAAATTACTGAAAAATATCTGAGACTTTGAATATAAAATGCTGTAGTTAAAATATTACTACACAGAACTAATATAAGACAACATAGCTGTTCTCCTCCCAAGGATTATCATTTAGTTTCTATGACAACATTATAACCAGAACAATAATTGTTTATAAATAAAGTTATACACATATAGCCATACAAGTACTGGTGAGTATATGACCTCGGACTACTAATATAGCTTGCAACATCTCCCAGAAGCCTGACTAAAAGGGTAGATATCACTCACCCTTCCTGCTTAAATTTAGTTCACATGTAAGAACCTATATGGATAAAAAGGAGGAGAAAGGAATTGAATCAAAATTACCTTGTAACATAGGCACAAACCACAAATGTGTCTCAAACAATGAGGACCCCTATAAGATTCTATATGCTGTATAAAGAAATTACTTGAGTAGAATCAGTACCAGTGCTGGACTATATGAAAGCAAAGGTGGAAGAAAACAATTTTCTGTAAGACCTATCTACCAAAGGCTGCTTGCAGACACATTGAACTGGTAGGATTCAGAAAAAATTAAACAATAGATATTTTTTTTTCTCTCTCTCATAAGAATGGAAGATGAAAAAATTACTTCAAGCCACTTATAATTTTATAATTAGAAAAGTGAAGTATCTATACAAAGGAGCCCATTTATCAAGCTCCATATTATTATTATCATTTATTTGTAAAGCGCCGCCAAATTCCGAAGCGATAAAATACAAAACATAACAAAACTAAACAAATCTAGTACACGATGAAGAGGGCCCTGCTCCGGAGAGCTCACAGTCTATAGGTTAAGGGTGCAGAGACATAAGGTTGGGGTAGCTTGTTACATCGGTTGTATTTGCAGCAGTGACTCAGGTAGTTCATGTACATGTATTAGTTTGGTTCGGATGAGGAATGGAGGAGAGATGGTAAGCCTCTCTGAATAGGTGAGTTTTCAAGGAGCGTCTGAAGCTATACAAGGTTGGAGACAGTCTTATGGAGCGGGTAGAGAGTTCCACAGGACAGGAGCAGCACGTGCGAAGTCTTGGAGGAGGGAGTGGGACGTAGAGATAACAGGGGTGTAGAGACATAGGTCAGAGGTTGATCGAAGAGGATGGGATGGGGAATATTTCATGATGAGAGAGGAAATATAGTTGGGAGTTAGACTGATGAATGCTTTGTAAGTTAGGGTTAATACTTTAAATTGTATTCTGGAGTGTATGGGGAGTCAGTGTAGAGACTGGCAGAGCGGAGCAGCTGATATAGATCGGCGACTTTGGTGGATGAGTCTAGCAGAAGCATTCATAATAGATTGGAGGGAGGAGAGGCGGTGTTTGGAAGACAATTTAGGAGTAGATTGCAATAATCAATGTGTGACAAAATGAGGGAATGAAAAGTATTTTTGTAGTTTTTTGAGTAAGGAAGGGACAAATTCTGGAAATGGTGCGTAGGTGTGAATGGCAGGATTTGGTAAGCGCTTGTATATGTGGGTTGAATGTGAGTTCTGAGTCTAGTGTGACCCCAAGACAGCGGACCTGGGGTGAGGTGTTGAGAATACAGTCTCCAACCGTCAGACAAATGTCAGGTGTTGGATGTCTCGAAGACGGGGGGGATAAGAAGCAGCTCAGTTTTGGACAGATTGAGTTGGAGGTAGTGTGAAGACATCCAAGAGGAGAGGAAAGATAGATTTGGGTTTTATCAGCATACATGTGGTACTGGAATCCAAAGGAAGCTATACGTTTTCCAAGGCAGGATGTATAGAGAGAGAAAAGCAAGGGGCCCAAGACAGAGCCTTGCGGTACTCCAGCTGAGAGAGGCATAGGATCACACGATATGTTGTTAAAGGAAACTGAAAACGAGCAGTTTGACAGATATGATGCAAACCAGTAGAGGGCTGTGTATCGGATGCCAAATGAATGTAGTATTTTTAGGAGGAGAGTATGGTCAACTGTGTCAAAAGCTGCGGACAGGTCAAGAAGAATTAGTAAAGAGTAATGGCCTTTTACCTTAACTGATAACAGGTCATTTGTTACTTTAGCATGAGCAGTTTCCTCTGAGTGTTTAGGGCAGAAACCAGATTGTAGTAGATCAAGTAAGGAGTTAGTTGTGAGAAAATGAGTTAGCCAATTATAGACTAGTCGTTCCAATAATTTTGAAGCAAGGGGAAGTAAAGAGACAGGTCGATAGTTAGAAGGGGTGGAGGGGTCAATCGAGGGCTTTTTTAGAATTGGTATGATTGACGCATGCTTGAATGTGTCAGGAAATGTTCCAGCGGTGAGAGATTGGTTAAAGAGATGAGTTAGGGTAGGGGTTAGTGAAGCAGAAAGAGAGGGAATAAGTCATGAAGGAATAGGGTCGAGTGGGCAGGTTGTGAGATGAGCCAAGGATAGGAGTGCAGAGACTTCTTCCTCTTACAGGAGGGAAGTAGCATAGATTTTTGTTAATAGAAGGGGTGGGTAGGATTGCTGGGTTTGAGGGGTGTGAGGTGCAGATCTCTTTTCTAATGGTGTCAATTTTATTTTGAAGTGATCAGTAATAATTTGAGCAGTGAGGTTAGTAGTGGGCGGGGGGAAGGCAGACTTAGAAGGGAGTTAAAGGTTGAGAACAGCTTTCTGGGGATGGATGCGTGAGATGACAACAAGGGAAGAAAAATAGACTTGTTTGGCCAGGCTGAGCACAGAGTTGTAGGACTTAAGGGTGAATTTATAATGCTGGAAATCAGAATAGGTGCGTGATTTCCTCCACTGCCGTTCAGTAGCCTGTGAGCATCGCTAAATATGGAGCTTGAGGGCCCGTGTTTCTGATGAGCCTTCAGGTTTGTCAGAAAACATAATTTATGTAACTTACCTGATAAATTCATTTCTTTCATATTAGCAAGAGTCCATGAGCTAGTGACGTATGGGATATACATTCCTACCAGGAGGGGCAAAGTTTCCCAAACCTCAAAATGCCTATAAAAACACCCCTCACCACACCCACAATTCAGTTTAACGAATAGCCAAGAAGTGGGGTGATAAGAAAAAAGTGCGAAAGCATATAAAATAAGGAATTGGAATAATTGTGCTTTATACAAAAAAATCATAACCACCACAAAAAAGGGTGGGCCTCATGGACTCTTGCTAATATGAAAGAAATGAATTTATCAGGTAAGTTCTTACATAAATTATGTTTTCTTTCATGTAATTAGCAAGAGTCCATGAGCTAGTGACGTATGGGATAATAAATACCAAAGATGTGGAACTTCCACGCAAGAGTCACTAGAGAGGGAGGGATAAAATAAAGACAGCCGATTCCGCTGAAAAATAATCCACAACCCAAAACAAAAGTTTTAATCTTAATGAAAAAAACTGAAATTATAAGCAGAAGAATCAAACTGAAACAGCTGCCTGAAGTACTTTTATACCAAAAACTGCTTCAGAAGAAGAGAAAACATCAAAATGGTAGAATTTAGTAAAAGTATGCAAAGACCAAGTTGCTGCTTTGCAAATCTGATCAACAGAAGCTTCATTCCTAAACGCCCAGGAAGTATAAACTGACCTAGTAGAATGAGCCGTAATCCTTTGAGGCGGAGATTTACCCAACTCTACATAAGCATGATGAATCAAAGACTTTAACCAAGACGCCAAAGAAATGGCGGAGGCCTTCTGACCTTTTCTGGAACCAGAAAAGATAAATAGACTAGAAGTCTTTCTGAAATCTTTAGTAGCTTCAACATAATATTTTAAAGCTCTTACTACATCCAAAGAATGTAAAGATCTCTCCAGAGAATTCTTAGGATTAGGACACAATGAAGGAACAACAATTTCTCTACTAATGTTGTTAGAATTCACAACCTTAGGTAAAAATTTAAATGAAGTCCGCAACACCGCCTTATCCTGATAAAAAATCAGAAAAGGAGATTCAAAAGAAAGAGCAGATAACTCAGAAACTCTTCTAGCAGAAGAGATGGCCAAAAGGAACAGAACTTTTCAAGAAAGTAATTTAATGTCCAGAGAATGCATAGGTTCAAACGGAGGAGCTTGTAAAGCCCTCAGAACCAAATTAAGACTCCAAGGAGGAGAAATTGACTTAATGACAGGTTTGATACGAACCAAAGCCTGTACAAAACAATGAATATCAGGAAGATTAGCAATCTTTCTGTGAAAAAGAACAGAAAGAGCAGAGATTTGTCCTTTCAAGGAACTTGCAGACAAACCTTTATCCAAACCATCCTGAAGAAACTGTAAAATTCTAGGAATTCTAAAAGAATGCCAGGAGAATTTATGAGAAGAACACCAAGAAATGTAAGTCTTCCAGACTCGATAATAAATCTTCCTAGACACAGATTTACGAGCCTGTAACATAGTATTAATTACAGAGTCAGAGAAACCTCTATGACTAAGAATCAAGTGTTCAATTTCCATACCTTCAAATTTAATGATTTGAGATCCTGATGGAAAAAAGGGCCTTGAGATAGAAGGTCTGGTCTTAACGGAAGAGTCCACGGTTGGCAAGAGGCCATCCGAGTGAGATCCGCATACCAAAACCTGTGAGGCCATGCTGGAGCCACCAGCAGTACAAACGAACGTTCCATTAAAATTTTGGAAATCACTTTTGGAAGAAGAACTAGAGGCGGAAAGATATAGGCAGGATGATAATTCCAAGGAAGCGACAACGCGTCCACAGCCTCCGCCTGAGGATCCCTGGATCTGGACAGATACCTGGGAAGTTTCTTGTTTAGAAGAGAGGCCATCAGATCTATTTCTGGAAGTCCCCAGATTTGAACAATCTGAAGAAATACCTCTGGGTGAAGAGACCATTCGCCCGGATGTAACGTCTGGCGAATGAGATAATCTGCTTCCCAATTGTCTACACCTGGGATGTGAACCGCAGAGATTAGACAGGAGCTGGATTCCGCCCATACAAGTATCCAAGATACTTCTTTCATAGCCTGAGGACTGTGAGTCCCCCCTTGATGATTGACATATGCCACGGTTGTGACATTGTCTGTCTGAAAACAAATAAACGATTCTCTCTTCAGAAGAGGCCAGAACTGAAGAGCTCTGAAAATCGCACGGAGTTCCAAAATGTTGATTGGTAATCTCGCCTCCTGAGATTCCCAAACCCTCTGCATTGTCAGAGATCCCCATACAGCTCCCCAACCTGACAGACTCGCATCTGTTGAGATCACAGTCCAGGTATGACAAACAAAAGAAGCCCCTTGGACTAAACGATGGTGATCTATCCACCACGTCAGAGAGTGTCGTACATTGGGATTTAAGGATATTAATTGTGATATCTTTGTATAATCCCTGCACCACTGGTTCAGCATACAAAGCTGAAGAGGTCGCATGTGAAAACGAGCAAAGGGGATCGCGTCTGATGCAGCAGTCATGAGACCTAGAATTTCCATGCACAAAGCTACCAAAGGGAATGATTGAGACTGAAGGTTTCGACAGGCTGAAACCGATTTCAGACGTCTCTTTTCTGATAGAGACAAGGTCATGGACACTGAATCTATTTGAAAACCCAAAAAGGTTACCTTTGTCTGAGGAATCAACAAACTCTTTGGTAAATTGATCCTCCAACCATGTCTTTGAAGAAACGACACAAGTTGATTCGTATGAGATTCTGCAGAATGTGAAGACTGAGCAAGTACCAAGATATCGTCCAAATAAGGAAATACCGCAATACCCTGTTCTCTGATTACAGAGAGAAGGGCACCGAGAACCTTTGAAAAGATCCTTGGAGCTGTTTTTAGGCCAAACGGAAGGGCCACAAACTGGTAATGCTTGTCTAGAAAAGAGAATCTCAGAAACTGATAGTGATCTGGATGAATTGGAATATGAAGATATGCATCCTGTAAATCTATTGTGGACATATAATGCCCTTGCTGAACAAAAGGCAGAATAGTCCTTATAGTTACCCTTTTGAATGTTGGTATCCTTACATAACGATTCAATATTTTTAGATCCAGAACTGGTCTGAAGGAATTCTCCTTCTTTGGTACAATGAATAGATTTGAGTAAAACCCCAGACCCCGTTCCAAAACTGGAACTGGCACAATTACCCCAGCCAACTCTAGATCTGAAACACATTTCAGAAACGCCTGAGCCTTCACTGGGTTTATTGGAATGCGAGAGAGAAAAAATCTTCTCGCAGGTGGCCTTACCTTGAAACCTATTCTGTACCCTTGTGAAACAATGTTCTGAATCCAAAGACTGTGAATCGAATTAATCCAAATATCTTTGAAAAATCGTAACCTGCCCCCTACCAGCTGTGCTGGAATGAGGGCCGCACCTTCATGTGGACTTGGGAGCTGGCTTTGACTTTCTAAAAGGCTTGGATTTATTCCAGACTGGAGAAGGTTTCCAAACGGAAACCGTTCCTTTAGGGGAAGGGTCAGACTTCTGTTCCTTATTCTGACGAAAGGAACGAAAACGATTAGTAGCCCTGTATTTACCTTTAGATTTTTTGTCCTGAGGCAAAAAAGTTCCTTTCCCCCCAGTAACAGTTGAAATAATAGAATTCAACTGAGAACCAAATAATTTATTACCTTGGAAAGAAAGAGAAAGCAAAGTTGACTTAGAAGTCATATCTGCATTCCAAGTTTTAAGCCATAAAGCTCTTCTAGCTAAAATAGCTAAAGACATATACCTGACATCAATTCTAATGATATCAAAGATGGCATCACAAATAAAGTTATTAGCATGTTGAAGAAGTTTAACAATGCTATGAGTATTATGGTCTGACACTTGTTGCGCTAAAGCCTCCAACCAGAAAGTGGAAGCAGCAGCAACATCAGCCAAAGAAATAGCAGGTCTAAGGAGATTACCTGAACATAAATAAGCTCTCCTTAGAAAGGATTCAAGCTTCCTATCTAAAGGATCCTTAAAGGAAGTACTATCCGCCGTAGGAATAGTAGTACGTTTAGCAAGAGTAGAGATAGCCCCATCAACTTTAGGGATTTTGTCCCAAAACTCTAATCTATCAGATGGCACATGATACAATTTCTTAAACCTTTGAGAAGGAGTAAATGAAGTACCCAGATTATTCCATTCCCTAGAAATTACTTCAGAAATAGCATCAGGGACAGGAAAAACTTCTGGAATAACTATATGAGGTTTGAAAACCGAATTTAAACGCTTAGTAGGTTTAGTGTCAAGAGGACTAGACTCCTCCATATCTAATGCGATTAACACTTCTTTAAATAAAGAACGAATAAATTCCATTTTAAATAAATATGAAGATTTATCAGTGTCAATATCTGAGACAGAATCTTCTGAACCAGATAAATCCTCATCAGAAACAGACAAGTCAGAATGATGACGGTCACTTAAAAATTCATCTGAAATATGAGAAGTTTTAAAAGACCTTTTACGTTTACTGGAAGGAGGAATAACAGACAGAGCATTCCTAATAGATTTAGAAACAAATTCTTTTACATTAACAGGAACATCCTGAGCATTAGATGTTGAGGGAACAACAACAGGTAATGGATTATTACTAATGGAAATACTATCTGCATTAGCAATTTTATCATGACATTCATCACAAACTACAGCCGGAGGAACAGTTACCACAAGTTTACAACAAATGCACTTAACTTTGGTAGAACCAGCATCAGGCAGTGTCTTTCCAGAAGTAGATTCTGATCCAGGGTCAAGTTGAGACATCTTGCAATATGTAATAGAAAAAACAACATATAAAGCAAAATTATCAAATTCCTTAAATGACGGTTTCAGGAATGGGAAAAAATGCCAATGAATAAGCCTCTAGCAACCAGAAGAAATGAAAAATGAGACAGAAATAATGTGAAAAAAAGGTGGAGACAAGAATGACGCCCACATTTTTTGGCGCAAAAAATGAGTCCCACATTATTGGCGCTAAGTACAACGCCTATATTTTTTGGCGCTAAGTATGACGCCACATCCGGTGACGCAGAAAAAAATAACGCCAACATTTTTGGCGCAAAAAAAGTCCAAAAAATGACGCAACCACGAACAACTTCCGGCGTCAATTAGGGCGCCGGAAATGACAAAATTCTTGCACCAAAAAAGTCAGCGCCAAAAATGACGCAATAAATTGAAGCATTTTCAGCCCCCGCGAGCCTAACAGCCCACAGGGAAAAAAGTCAATTGAAAAACCTTTAAGGTAAGAAAAAATAATCATTCATATGCATTATCCCAAATAATGAAACTGACTGTCTGAAATAAGGAATACTGATTACCCTGAATCATGGCAAATATAAGTTTAAACACATATATTTAGAACTTTATAAATAAAGTGCCCAACCATAGCTTAAGAGTGTCATAATAAAATAAGACTTACTTATCCCAAGACACTCATCTACATATAGTAGATAGCCAAACCAGTACTGAAACGAGAATCAGTAGAGGTAATGGTATATTAGAGTATATCGTCGATCTGAAAAGGGTGGTAGGAGAAGAAATCTCTACGACCGATAACAGAGAACCTATGAAATAGATCCCGTAGAAGGAGACCATGGTATTCAAATAGGCAATACTCTCTTCACATCCCTCTGACATTCACTGCACACTGAGAGGAAAACCGGGCTCCAGCCTGCTGCGAAGCGCATATCAACGAAGAATCTAGCACAAACTTACTTCACCACCTCCACGGGAGGCAAAGTTTGTAAAACTGAATTGTGGGTGTGGTGAGGGGTGTATTTATAGGCATTTTGAGGTTTGGGAAACTTTGCCCCTCCTGATAGGAATGTATATCCCATACGTCACTAGCTCATGGACTCTTGCTAATTACATGAAAGAAACACCAGTTATGAAGCAGTGGTGTAAAGACCGCTGCTCCATTACCTGTCCGCCTGCTCTGATGAGGCGGACAGACATCACCGCAATTCAACCCGATTGAATACGATTGGGTTGATTGACACCCCCTGCTAGCCGCGAATCTGCAGGGGGCAGCGTTGCACCAGCAGTCCACAAGAGCTGCTGGTGCAATGCTGAATGCGGAGAGCATATTGCTCTCCGCATTCAGCGATGTTTGTCGGACATGATCCGCTGATCGGATCATGTCGGACAGACACATAATAAATAGGCCCCAAAGCTGTAAGATATGATGGTATTTGACTTGTCAGTTCTATATAAAGTTCATTGAGTCACTGTTGGACTTGATATTGATGGATCTGATGTAAAAAAAATTCTGTCTTTTGTATATACTTTTTTTGGATAATGTGACATTTTATTAAGTTCACCTTTTTTTCTTCTTTTTTTTTCTTGATACTGTTATTTACATCAGTAGAATTTATATAATTAACCAATTGTATGCTACATACTTCAATAAAAAGATAATAGGGAAAAAAAAAGAATGTGGGGGGCTACACTTTCTGATTTTCTCAGTGGTTTCTAGGAGCTCTGACAACAAACGTGTAAAAAAGCATTGCCTAAATAATAATAATAATGCCGACTACCCTCCTGCTTCTCTGCTATCACTGACAAAATAACAAAAACAAACCAAGAGAGTCACCAAAGAACTATGACACGACAAGCGCTAAAGAGAAGGATTGTATGCGGGTTAACTACAGAATATATTCAGATAAAGAAGCTACAAAGTCATGGAGCAAATGAGAAAGAACAGCGTAATTTTGCTGTGCGTCAGTCCTGGAACCGTATAGGAGGGAGCAAAAAAACATAATTTATGCTTACCTGATAAACTTATTTCTCTTGTAGTGTATCCAGTCCACGGATCATCCATTACTTATGGGATATTCTCCTTCCCAACAGGAAGTTGCAAGAGGATCACCCACAGCAGAGCTGCTATATAGCTCCTCCCCTAACTGCCATATCCAGTCATTCGACCGAAACAAACAGAGAAAGGAGAAACCATAGGGTGCAGTGGTGACTGTAGTTTAATTAAATTTTAGACCTGCCTTAAAATGACAGGGCGGGCCGTGGACTGGATACACTACAAGAGAAATAAATTTATCAGGTAAGCATAAATTATGTTTTCTCTTGTTAAGTGTATCCAGTCCACGGATCATCCATTACTTATGGGATACCAATACCAAAGCTAAAGTACACGGATGATGGGAGGGACAAGGCAGGGATTAAGCGGAAGGAACCACTGCCTGAAGAACCTTTCTCCCAAAAACAGCCTCTGAAGAAGCAAAAGAATCAAATTTGTAAAATTTTGAAAAAGTGTGAAGCGAAGACCAAGTCGCGGCCTTGCAAATCTGTTCAACAGAGGCCTCATTTTTAAAGGCCCAGGTGGAAGCCACAGCTCTAGTAGAATGAGCTGTAATCCTTTCAGGGGGCTGCTGTCCAGCAGTCTCATAGGCTAGGCGTATAATACTCCGAAGCCAAAAGGAAAGAGAGGTTGCCGAAGCTTTTTGACCTCTCCTATGTCCAGAATAAACGACAAACAGGGAAGATGTTTGACGAAAATCTTTAGTAGCTTGTAAGTAAAACTTCAAGGCACGGACTACGTCCAGATTATGTAAAAGACGTTCCTTCTTTGAAGAAGAATTAGGACACAATGATGGAACAACAATCTCTTGATTGATATTCTTGTTAGAAACCACCTTAGGTAAAAACCCAGGTTTGGTACGCAGAACTACCTTATCTGCATGAAAAATCAGATAAGGAGAATCACATTGTAAGGCAGATAGCTCAGAGACTCTCCGAGCCGAGGAAATAGCCATCAAAAACAGAACTTTCCAAGATAAAAGCTTAATATCAATGGAATGAAGGGGTTCAAACGGAACTCCTTGAAGAACTTTAAGAACCAAGTTTAAGCTCCATGGGGGAGCAACAGGTTTAAACACAGGCTTAATTCTAACCAAAGCCTAACAAAATGCCTGGACGTCTGGAACTTCTGCCAGACGCTTGTGCAAAAGAATAGACAGAGCAGAAATCTGTCCCTTTAAGGAACTAGCTGATAATCCTTTGTGCAAACCCTCTTGGAGAAAGGACAATATCCTAGGAAGCCTAACCTTACTCCATGAGAAATTCTTGGATTCACACCAGTAAAGATATGTACGCCATATCTTGTGATAGATTTTCCTGGTAACAGGCTTTCGTGCCTGTATTAAGGTATCAATGACTGACTCTGAGAAGCCACGCTTTGATAGAATCAAGCGTTCAATCTCCATGCAGTCAGTCTCAGAGAAATTAGATTTGGATGATTGAAAGGACCTTGTATTAGAAGGTCCTGTCTTAGAGTCAGAGCCCATGGTGGAAAGGATGACAAGTCCACTAGGTCTGCATACCAGGTCCTGCGTGGCCACGCAGGCGCTATTAGAATCACCGATGCTCTCTCCTGTTTGATTTTGGCAATCAGTCGAGGGAGCAGAGGAAACGGTGGAAACACATAAGCCAGGTTGAAGAACCAATGCGCTGCTAGAGCGTCGCTTCTGGGTCCCTGGACCTGGATCCGTAACAAGGAAGCTTGGCGTTCTGGCGAGACGCCATGAGATCCAACTCTGGTTTGCCCCAACGATGAATCAACTGAGCAAACACCTCCGGATGGAGTTCCCACTCCCCCGGGTGAAAAGTCTGACGACTTAGAAAATCCGCCTCCCAGTTCTCCACGGATATGGATTGCTGACAGGTGGCAAGAGTGAGTCTCTGCCCAGCGAATTATTCTTGAGACTTCTAACATCGCTAGGGAACTCCTGGTTCCCCCTTGATGGTTGATGTAAGCCACAGTCGTGATATTGTCCGACTGAAATCTGATGAACCTCAGTGTTGCTAACTGAGGCCAAACCAGAAGAGCATTGAATATTGCTCTTAACTCCAGAATATTTATCAGAAGGAGTTTCTCCTCCTGAGTCCACGATCCCTGTGCCTTCAGGGAGTTCCAGACTGCACCCCAACCTAGAAGGCTGGCATCTGTTGTTACAATTGTCCAATCTGGCCTGCGAAAGGTCATACCCTCGGACAGGTGGACCCGAGACAACCACCAGAGAAGAGAATCTCTGGTCTCTTGATCCAGATTTAGCAGAGGGGACAAATCTGTGTAATCCCCATTCCACTGACTTAGCATGCATAATTGCAGCGGTCTGAGATGTAGGCGCGCAAATGGCACTATGTCCATTGCCGCTACCATTAAGCCGATCACCGCCATACACTGAGACACCGAAGGGCGCGGAATGGAAAGAAGAATACGGCAAGCATTTAGAAGCTTTGATAACCTGGACTCCGTCAAGGTAAATTTTCATCTCTACAGAATCTATAAGAGTTCCTAAGAAGGAGACTCTTGTGAGTGGGGATAGAGAACTCTTTTCCTCGTTCACTTTCCACCCGTGCGATCTCAGAAATGCCAGAACTATCTCTGTATGAGACTTGGCAATTTGAAAGCTTGACGCCTGTATCAGGATGTCGTCTAAATACGGAGCCACCGCTATGCCTCGCGGTCTTAGAACCGCCAGAAGTGAGCCCAGAACCTTCGTAAAGATTCTCGGGGCTGTAGGCAACCCGAAGGGAAGAGCTACAAATTGGTAATGCCTGTCTAGAAAGGCAAACCTTAGGAACCGATGATGATCTTTGTGAATCGGTATGTGAAGGTAGGCATCCTTTAAGTCCACTGTGGTCATGTACTGACCCTCTTGGATCATGGGTAGGATGGTCCGAATAGTTTCCATTTTGAAAGATGGAACTCTGAGGAATTTGTTTAAGATCTTTAGATCCAAAATTGATCTGAAGGTTCCCACTTTTTTGGGAACCACAAACAGATTTGAATAAAAACTCTGTCCTTGTTCCGTCCGCGGAACTGGATGGATCACTCCCATTACTAGGAGGTCTTGCACACAGCGTAGGAATGCCTCTTTCTTTATCTGATTTGCAGATAACCTTGAAAGATTAAATCTCCCTTGTGGAGGGGAAGCTTTGAAGTCCAGAAGATATCCCTGAGATATGATCTCCAACGCCCAGGGATCCTGAACATCTCTTGCCCACGACTGGGCGAAGAGAAAAAGTCTGCTCCCTACTAGATCCGTCGCCGGATAGGGGGCCGTTCCTTCATGCTGTCTTAGAGGCAGCAGCAGGCTTTCTGGCCTGCTTGTCTTTGTTCCAGGACTGGTTAGGTTTCCAGGCCTGCTTAGATTGAGCAAAAGTTCCCTCTTGTCTTGAAGCGGAGGAAGTTGATGCTGCACCTGCCTTGGAATTTCGAAAGGCATGAAAATTAGACTGTTTGGCCTTTGATTTGGCCCTGTCCTGAGGAAGGGTATGACCCTTACCTCCAGTAATGTCAGCAATAATTTCTTTCAAACCAGGCCCGAATAAGGTCTGCCCCTTGAAAGGAATGTTGAGTAATTTAGACTTTGAAGTCACATCAGCTGACCAGGATTTGAGCCATAGCGCCCTACGCGCCTGGATGGCGAATCCGGAATTCTTAGCCGTTAGTTTAGTCAAATGAACAATGGCATCAGAAACAAATGAGTTAGCTAGCTTAAGAGTTCTAAGCTTGTCAACAATTTCAGTCAATGGAGCTGTATGGATGGCCTCTTCCAGGGCCTCAAACCAGAATGCCGCCGCAGCAGTGACAGGCGCAATGCATGCAAGGGGCTGTAAAATAAAACCTTGTTGAATAAACATTTTCTTAAGGTAACCCTCTAATTGTTTATCCATTGGATCTGAAAAAGCACAACTGTCCTCAATCGGGATAGTGGTACACTTTGCTAAAGTAGAAACTGCTCCCTCCACCTTAGGGACAGTCTGCCCTAAGTCCCGTGTAGTGGCATCTATTGGAAACATTTTTCTAAATATAGGAGGTGGGGAAAAGGGCCTATCCCACTCCTTACTAATAATTTCTGTAAGCCTTTTAGGTATTGGAAAAACATCAGTACTCACCGGCACTGCATAGTATGTATCCAGCCTACACAATTTCTTTGGCACTGCAATTGTGTCACAGTCATTCAGAGCAGCTAATACCTCCCCAAGCAATACACGGAGGTTCTCAAGCTTAAATTTAAAATTAGAAAGGTCTCCCCGAATCAGAGACGTCACCCACAGACTGAAGCTCTCCGTCCTCAGGTTCTGCATATTGTGACGCAGTATCGGACATGGCTCTTACAGCATCTACGCACTCTGTATCTCGTCTAACCCCAGAGCTATTGCGCTTGCCTCTTAATTCAGGCAATCTGGATAATACCTCTGACAGGGTATTATTCATGATTGCAGCCATGTCCTGCAAAGTAATCGCTATGGGCGTCCCTGATGTACTTGGCGCCATATTAGCGTGCGTCCCTTGAGCGGGAGGCGAAGGGTCTGACACGTGGGGAGAATTAGTCGGCATAACTTCCCCCTCGACAGACCCCTCTGGTGACAATTCTTTTAAAGATAAAGACTGATCTTTACTGTTTAAGGTGAAATCAATACATTTAGTACACATTCTCCTATGGGGCTCCACCATGGCTTTTAAACATAATGAACAAGTATCCTCTGTTTCAGACATGTTTGTACAGACTAGCAAGCTTGGAAAACACTTTAAAGCAAGTTAACAAGCAACATAAAAAACGTTACTGAGCCTTTAAGAGAAACAAATTTTGACAAAATTTGAAATAACAGTGAAAAAAGGCAGTTACACTAACAAAAATTTTACAGTGTATGTAACAAGTCAGCAGAGCATTGCACCCACTTGCAAATGGATGATTAACCCCTTAATAACAAAAACAGAATAATAAATGACAAAAACGTTTTTTAAACACAGTCACAACAACTGCCACAGTCTACTGTGATTGTTACCCTCCTCAAACACGACTTTGAAGCCTTTTGAGCCCTTCAGAGATGTCCTGTATCATGCAGAGGGAAGCTGAATGTCTCTGTCAGTATTTTTATCTGCACAGAAAAGCACTAAAATAGGCCCTTCCCACTCATATTGCAACAGTGGAAAGCTTCAGGAAACTGTCTCTAGGCAGAAATCAAACCAGCCATGTGGAAAAAAACTAGGCCCCAATAAGTTTCGTCACCAAACATATATAAAAACGATTAACATGCCAGCAAACATTTTATATTACATTTTTATAAGAGTATGCCTCTCTATTAATAAGCCTGATACCAGTAGCTATCACTGCATTTAAGGCTTTACTTACATTAATCCGGTATAAGCAGCATTTTCTAGCAAATTCCATCCCTAGAAAAATATTAACTGCACATACCTTATTGCAGGAAAACCTGCACGCCATTCCCTCTCTGAAGTTACCTCACTCCTCAGAATATGTGAGAACAGCCATGGATCTTAGTTACTTCTGCTAAGATCATAGAAAATGCAGGCAGATTCTTCTTCTAAATACTGCCTGAGATAAACAGCACACTCCGGTACCATTTAAAAATAACAAACTTTTGATTGAAGAAATAAACTAAGTATAAAACACCACTCTCCTCTTACGACCTCCATCTTTGTTGAGGGTTGCAAGAGAATGACTGGATATGGCAGTTAGGGGAGGAGCTATATAGCAGCTCTGCTGTAGGTGATCCTCTTGCAACTTCCTGTTGGGAAGGAGAATATCCTTTAAGTAATGGATGATCCGTGGACTGGATATACTTAACAAGAGAAATATAAAAAGTATCCCCAAGTGACTAGAAATGAAAAGTGCAACTCCATAAGGGTCTAAGAACTACAGACCATTGGTTGGTTATTTATGTCATTTTTAAAGTTGTACAGAGTATCTGCTTATTGAGCAAGGATCATCAATACAGATTTATATTCAGACTAAATAAATGCATTGTTACAGTGGAAGAAAGCAGTGTGAAACATCTTCTTATGACAAGGAGAGAGGGCCTTTATACCATCTGGGTAAAATGAGAAATGCTTAGCAGTAGTGCATTGCTGCTAGTCAGCCAACCTAGGTATATACTTCAACATTGGATATTAAAAAAATAAACCACATTTAATGATAGAATTTAAATGTTTAAAATTGCAAGCTCTATCTAAATAAGTAAAGTTCAATTTCACATTTACTGTCCCTTTAATGTTTTTTTTTTTCAGGATTTACAAAACTATTCACAAACTGTTTACTATTTTAAAACTAAGAGAATGTAAATTGTGAGAAAGTGTAAAAGAAAATAGACTAAACAAAATCTGAGTATTATATGTGACATTTGCAGCAGTTGCATTTTATTCTTACAATCTGGGTCAGGAAAAAGCCAGCTCATGACAGGTCAAAGGATGACAAAAACCACATGGGAAATTATCTTCAGCAAAGTCCTTCAACAACAAGAAACATATCTCCTGCTACAGCAAAATAAAAGTATTTCAATCCATATATGGCAACAAGAGAAGACTATTTTGAAATACTTGTCTATATATTAAAAAAAAAAACATCTGATTTGGGAAACTAATACCTTGACGTCATACTGGAAGATTGATATCAAATACAGGAGATTTAACTAAATTCTGCTGGGGAAAATTAGCACAATCGTTTACTACAATGGTGCAGAAATAGTATAAATACTGGAAATACTAATCCGTCAACAGCCAGTCATAATAATTATTTTTATAACCGCAGCTAAAGCAGAACTTTATATATAGATTTAAGATATTGCAAATCAGAATTTTAGAAGCCAATTCTACATAACTTTGCAAAATCCTACTATAAATTATTGATACAGGGGTTGAAAAATCCCAAGAGCATAAATAAACATACATATATACTAGGGCTAGGCGATATGGGCAAAAATAAAAATCGTGATTTTAGAACCAAAAAATCATGATTGTGATTTTAATCACAATTTTCTTATAAATGACTATAACACCTTAATGTTTCAATAAAACATTTATTTAACACTACATTATCTTAATGTAGATGTTTCTCAATGTCCAATACACTCTGGGAGCATAAAAATACAAACCACAAAATAGTTAAAATGAAATTAGCTGCCTGTGCTGTGGTTACATAGTAGACACTAGCCAGTTCTTAGGTCTTCTGACACAACATTGTCATGTTTTCTTGGGCAGTCAATCTAGCTGTGGTACGATTAACATATGAAGCAGTGTAAGCATGGAGAAACCTGAAAAGTGCTGACTTTACAGCAGTATGATTTGTGTATAAGTGCAGTAAAGGTAGTATGCACACACTGCTGCATTTGTTATTCATTTAGATGAGTGACTGTCCAGGCAAACATGAGGGATGTGGCATTGACAAGGTAAATCCTGACATCCTGCAGCCTCTTATATTATATTACACAGCTATTCTGTAGTACATAACAGAACACTAAGAACAGTTATAGTTAGAGTATATAATACAAACAAGTGAACTCAACACATACAAAGCTAACTGAAATAAAATTATCTGGCCAGTTCTTACCACATTGTCCATGTTTTCTTGAGCAGTCAGTCTAACTGTGGTATGAGTAACATATGAACCCAAGTGCATGGGGAAACCTGAAAAGTGCTGACTGTCCAGCAGCATGATTTGTGTTTCTAAGTGCAGTAACGGTAGTACAATGCACACTGCTTCATGTGTTAGTCATTTAGCTGAGTGACTGTCCAGGAAAACATGGGGGATGTGTCATTGACTCTCATCCTCCCTCTCTGCTCCATTTTCATGATGGACACATTTTAAAAAAAAAAAAAAATTGTGTACAAACATATACATATATTAATACACACATATTTGTCACTCTCTGAAATAAAACGTGTGTGAATAAGAAAATGATACTGGCCTTTGGTGTAGAGAGTTATCACTATGAGGCTAGTAAAATTTAAATTTTAATACTTATTTAAGCAAAATGGTCCTGTAAGTGTATTTGATAACAGAGTAATCTGGAAATTATGCTGGTATATACAGTACATATATCTGCAAAATATACACCCCACCTGCATTTTGCTCAGAACTGCAAAATAAACACAAATACGTTAATTAAAGGGATATTAAACAGTACTCATTTAGTAAAAACAAATATGTTAAATCAAAGTAATCATAAAAAGAAACAGATTTGGTAAAAAAAAAAACTTAAATTATGCTTACCTGATAATTTTCTTTTCTTCAGATGGAAAAAAGAGTCCACAAGCTGCATTCATTACTTTTGTGAATTTAGAACCTGGCCACTAGGAGGAGGCAAAGACACCCCAGCCAAAGGCTTAAATACTCCTCCCACTACCCTTATCCCCCAGTCATTCTGCCGAGGAACAAGGAACAGTAGAAGAAACATCAGGGTGAAAAGGTGCCAGAAGAACAAAAATAACAGACGCCCCACAGAATAAATACGGGCGGGGAGCTGTGGACTCTTTCCATCTGAAGAAAAGAAAATCATCATCTGGTAAGCATAATTTAAGTTTTTCTTCATAAATGGAATGAGTCCACAGCTGCATTCATTACTTTTGGGAAAACAATACCCAAGCTATAGAGGACACTGAATGCAAAAACGGGAGGGTACAAGAGGGGGCCCATTCTGAGGGCACCTGGCCTGAAAACCCCTACCCAACAAAACCTTGCTTCGTCTGAAGCAGAGAACAACTAAAAAAAAAAGGAAAAGGCCCAAGGAGACTAACCCGCAGATAGCCCACAGTCTTGCTAGAGACCACAGGAACTAGACTCGACTGAGTCAACAGCCTCCAAGTGTCATGTATCTATGCCTTTAAGAAGAACACCTGCATCTATACCTTTAAGAAGAACACCTTCCTTTACCACCATCTGCTATTTAAGGATGTCATATCCTCTTAATCAGTACTTAGTTATTGTATTTCTTAGTTACTCTTGTAGCTGTTCACTTTAGCTCTCTCTGCCGTTTTTCATTCTCTTATTGTCAGGGTGCCAGGAATCAGACTAAGACGAGAAGTGCAAAAATAATCACACCTTTATTAATAGCAAAAAATAATAAAAAATCCACAAGTCAAATAACAAGCCAGGAATCAAAACCAGAGCTGGTAGTCAGACGAGCCGAGTCAGGAGCCAAAGCGAATAGTCAGACGAGCCGGAATCAGGAACAAGGAAAACAGCAGAGTCAGGAACAAGCCAGGGATCAGGAACCAGGAAGGACGTCAGGCAGCCAGGTAATACACAGGAACTCTCACAAACAGGTCTGAGACAACGCAAAGGCAAAGCATACTGAACCTTTTAAATATTAAGTGATGACATCACAATTCTGAGACTGCATCCTGTCTCACACAGATGATGCACACCAGTCTGGCCATAAAAGGAAGTGCAGGAAATGAGCAGCATCCCCCATAATGCACCATAGTCAGCAAGAGAGGTGAGCGAAATGGCTGCCAGAAGCACATGACAAACAACACAGGGAAAAAACCCTGACAGTACCCTCCCCTCAACGACCCCTCCCCCGCGGGAGGACAAAAGGCTTATTGGGGAAACCGGCATGGAAGGCACGGAGGAGGGCGAGAGCATGAACATCAGAGGAGGGAACCCAAGAACGCTCCTCCGGTGAACCAAATACCGTACACGGCCCCTGGACATACGAGAGTCAATAATGCTGCTGACCTCGTACTCCTCATAGTTGTCAACAAAGATAGGACGGGGACGAGGCAACACAGTGGTAAACCAATTACAAACCAATAGTTTCAAGAGGGAGACATGAAAAACATTGGAGATGCGCATTGCAGAAGGAAGATCAAGAGCGTAGGCCACAGGATTGACCCGTCGGAGTATTCGAAAAGGACCAACATAACGGGGAGCCAGTTTATTGGAAGGCACACAAAGGTTCAAGTTGCTGGAGGACAGCCAAACTCTCTCACCAACCTGGTAGGAAGGCGAGGGCAGACGCCTACGATCAGCCTGGAACTTTTGGCGCTGCATAGAATGATGAAGGCAATCCTGAATCTGCACCCACGTGGAACGGAGTTGCCAGAGATGCTTCTCCAAAGCCAGAATACCCTGAGACATGAATGAAATCGGGCAACAAGGGCTTCATTGTTCCAACCAACCTCTGCGGCAAGCGTACGGAACTCAAATACCCTTCAAAAGGAGGCCACAAATTCAGGGTAATTTGAAATCACAGATTTATTAGTCTCCCACAAGGGATTAGCCCAGGCAAGAGATGTGTCAGAGTGTAACGAGATGAGACATCCCACCTTAGCTCTGTCAGAGGGAAACACCTGAGGTAACATCACAAAGTAAATGCCCACCTGGTTCAAAAACCCTCTGCACTGAATAGGATCGCCTCCATATCGCTGAGGTAGAGGTGCAGAACCTGACATGCTCCTGGTAGGACTAGGTGCAGCAGCGGAAACAGGAGCAGCCATAACTTGTGGGACACTTTGGTCCAAATGTGCAGTGCGAGTCAGCAGGGTTTGCAGGGCTAGTGCAAATTGATCCAAGCGGTGATCCTGTTCATCCATCCTGGAAATAATGGCAGGTAAAGGTGGATTATTAGCACCATCAGGATTCATGGCCTTTGCGTAATGTCAGGGTGCCAGGAATCAGACTGAGACGAGAAGTGCAAAAATAATCACACCTTTATTAATAACAAAAAAATAATAAAAAGTCCACAAGTCATAACAAGCCAGGAGTCAAAACCAGAGCTAGTAGTCAGACGAGCAGAGTCAGGAGCCAAAGCGAATAGTCAGACGAGCCAGAATCAGGAACAAGGAGAACAGCAGAGTCAGGAACAAGCCAGGGATCAGGAACCAGGAAGGACGTCAGACAGCCAGGTAATGCACATGAACTCTCACAAACAGGTCTGAGACAACGCAAAGGCAAAGCATACTGAACAGAGGCCCTTTAAATAGTAAGTGATGACATCACAATTCTGAGACTGCATCCTGTCTCACACAGATGATGCACACCAGTCTGGCCATAAAAGGAAGTGCAGGAAATGAGCAGCATCCCCCAATATGCACCATAGTCAGCAAGAGAGGTGAGTAAAATGGCTGCCAGCAGCATATGGAAAACAAAACAGAGAAAAATCCTGACACTTATTTAGTAAGAGTATGAAACCTACTCACCTACTTTTCATAAAGCTTTAACTACTTTAGTCTTTCACTCCTTGCAATGTGGAACAAACTCTGCAATAATAACTATTCCTATGGATTATAAACTTGCAGCACTGGATCTCCAAATTGTTTGTTACTCCGTTCATCGCTACTATCTGACGTCAGTCTGCCTCGCTCTGGAGTGAATCATTTCACACTGCTGCAGCCCTCTCTCTGCTTCGCAAGATGATACACAGTTCTACACGGAAGTATTCACTTGATGATAAGCGATGTATTGTAACTGATATACTCATATCTAATATGCACTTACCTTTCTACATGAGGATAAACAATATATGATATATCTTGTAATATTAGACCTACGTTATTCAACAGAACTTGAGAATCTATGAACTTCTAAATTAACAAACAATACAAACTGCATCCTATGATAATCCTTGTAGATACATGAACTACCACTTATAATGAATGTATCTATTATACGAACTGCAATTAAGCCAGTGTTTCTAAAATCATTCTTACCGAATACTTCTATAGATCATTTATATCACTCATACAAATAATTATTGGAAGGCTTGTGAGAATTGTCTGATTGAATTTGAAAAGCTACCAACTAACTAAACTAACAATTGTTAAAGCATTACACCAAGAGACAACGTCCCCAGCAGTCGGTCTCCAAACAACACACCCCTTACTAAAGAAAGGGAACAAACTACCGTATTCTTCCACAAAGAAGAAAAGACACAGAGAAAACATGAAGTACTTGTAAAGCGCAGCTAATCCCACCCTTAAAAGGGACACTGAACCCAATTTTTTTCTTTAGTGATTTAGATACAGCAGGCAATTTTAAGCAACTTTCTAATTTACTCCTATTATCAATTTTTCTTCGTTCTCTTGCTATCTTTATTTGAAAAAGAAGACATCTAAACTTTTTTTGTGTTCAGAACTCTGGACAGCAGTTTTTGATTGGTGGATGAATGTATCCACCAATCAGCAAGGACAACCTAGGTTGTTCACCAAAAATGGGCCGGCATCTAAACTTACATTCTTGCATTTCAAATAAAGATACCAAGAGAATGAATAAAAATTGATAATAGGAGTAAATGAGAAAGTTGATTAAAATGTCATGCTCTATCTGAATCACGAAATAAAAAATTTGGGTTTAGTGTCCCTTTAAGGGACTTAAGGCTCTGCTCATTTTATCAAGCTCTATAGGAGGAAAGGCTGAGTTGACTTCGCCAGGGATCGAATTTGCAACCCTTGGTTTGCTACAGTGCAGAGTAGCACAGTGCATTAGTATGCTGAGCTAGCTTCCAGCTAGCATAAGGAAGTCCAGAAAAAAAAAAAAAAAAAAACTAAAAAGGACACAACGAGTCCTAAATAAAAACACAGAGCAAAAACGCGAGAAACCGGGTCAGGCTAACAGAGACCCAACCAGTCTCATAGAAACAAGGGGAGGCAACACCGAGACCCCAGAAATACAGAAACCACAGGTTAAGCCCGGGAGTCTGAAACAAGAGAGAGGATCTTCCCTTAACACAGTGCAACCGCACTCTAGAAAGAAACTGAAGACGAAGGTCCCCAAGTCGCAAAAAGATATCTCAGAATACCGAAATATTCAGAACGAAACCTCGTGCAGCAAGCTCAGATAGGTCTGACGAACAACACCTGAAGCAAAAACACTGCACGCTGCAGTCATCTAAAATGACTCTGAAACTTAAATACTTGCAGGGCAAGTAGAAAGCAGCTAAAGATGGGATCCTTAAGATTGCCAAGTAGCCACTAACCAGCAGATAACGTCACAGGCTATCTAAGAGCCGCCAGTCCTTCCCACAAATCTTGAATGTGGAGAAAGGAGAACCCTCAAAAAGGCTTACTGTACCTTGAATGCTCAGAGGACGAAATATCAGAGCAACAGATCTCAGATCCTGCTCCAATACCAGCCCAGCCCAAGCGACAGACATTTCTGATAGAACAGGGGGAAAGAAGACCCAAACCATAAGCCCCCAGGGAATGGAAGAAAAAAAGGGGGCACTCACCCACCCCAACAGAGCTCGGGTGCCAACCCAATCCGCTCCTCGAAAATAAGGCACTCCCAAGGAGAACCCCCTAGGACCTAGAACAGAGAAAAGTGCAATAGATCCGTAGGAAGACCTGTCACAACTCTCTTACACAGTCTCTACGTAGAGAGATCAATTTCCAACAGGTGGAACAGAGCCCACAGAGCAGCAGATGCTGCCCCTTACAGAAATAAGCCACCTGATCCCACCTCTTACACGCAGGGCAGGACAAGGACCCTTCAGAGAGAGGAAACCCCAACTCATAAGGAAGCTAAACTATCCCCTCCAAAGGGAAGGGCACAGATAAGAACAGCGTAGATGTCCACAAGACATGAAGCCATAGTATGATCAAAACATGGACCGAATGAAAAATCATCCAGACACCACTGTTGACCCAACAGAGAAAAAAAACTCCCCATAGAGGAGTACACTCTGTCCGAAGGACAAGTCACGCCTTAAAGTTTATAACCAGTACCCGAAGGTGGATGAGAACTCTGGCCTACCTGCTTGCAAGCACAATGAGCTAGCCCCTATGTCGCAACATAGGGTCTTTTAAAAAAACTGGGTCGTCCCAAACTAGTCCATCGGATCATAAGTCTCCAGACATCCAAGAAAGACCCAAGACAAGAACTCTGGACCCGGGATCCAGAATCGTCCTAGAACGAACAACACCCTCATGGAACACAACATACCCAAGTCTGAAGAAATCAGACCTCACAGGGGATGAGAACCGGGAAACCCAGAGAACGGGTACAGGACTCACTCGTAATTCCCAGCCCAAAGGGAAGATAACATCCTTAACAGGAGGTCAACACCCCCCCCCCCCACCCAGCAAGGTACTAGGTTGCGACAAAGTCACGCAATTTCTCTAGAGGCCAAAGGCCCCAAGGGCAGCACAAAGGGAAATGAAAACGAGAACAGAGTCACCCGAAAGAGAGTAGAATAAAGGCTAGTCTCCATAATCCTTTCAGATTAATGTTCCAGAGGACGAAACCCAAGGGAGAAGAATGCAAAGCATCCCGAACCCAGGCAGAAAAACATCCCCTAAGCAAAAAGCTTGAAAAAAAGAGACAACACCTCCTATCGCCCCTGATATGGAGACAACTAACTCCCGAAGGAAGCCAGAGCTTCATGGCCTTCACTTCCTAATTAAGCGGCCAAGGCCGCCAAAAAAAACCGAACGAAGTCCAGAAAGTCTCGACCCAAAGGAAGAGAATCTCTAAAAGGAACAAGTCCTAAAAGGACACTTCCAAAGAGACCATGAAAGGCAAAACCATAAGAAGGGCGGTATGAAGGACCTAAATCCTCCAAGCCTCCAACCCACAACGGGGATGAACACTCTAGTTCCCGAAAAAATTTGGAAACAACTGAACATGTCGCCGCGGATCTCAACAGTCCCGGCCCACTAGATTGAAAGGCGAATGAGGACTGAACCAATTCCCCATGCCACTAAGCAACCACGGACCCGCAAGTCCTCTCAGGATACTCAGACCCATTAAAAGTGGGATCCTCCAGCAACACCAAAAACTTGCCTTAGTAGGACACGAAGGCGTGCCAGTCAATAACGAAAGGTGCAACATACATCCGCCGGGACAAAAGGAAACAACAGCCCCGAAGGTTGACCCCCTGAGGCTTCAGGGGCAGTCGCTCCACCAGAAGGCTGAACTGGACCAGGAGAAACCCACGCCTGACAAGCCCCAGTTAGCGAAACACGGACAATATCGTAAGCACACTCCCGGGAGGGGCAGATGCGCCAGCACCAAAGATATGGCCATGCGGAACAGTGTCGTAACCTCCGGTGGGAACAGGCCACACTCCCTAGAAAGGATAAGTAGCGCTTGGGTTACCTGCATGCATAGTAAGAGTTGATGGTAGGGAACTCGTCTCGTGAGAAATAGAATCTCCAGCGACGGATGGCTCAGTGGGCACCCGATTCCTGAGGAACAGAGCACTCTAAAACGGCATTCAGAACATAACTGAAGGGCATGTATCACCCGGGCCAATTCATATTCTTCGCAAGAAGTAGAGTCTGAATCAGAGACATCCGTCTCCAAGAATCCTCCATAACTGGGACACTGCCGCCTCCAGAGAATCAGACACCAGCGGACCAGGATTTCTCCATCGCCACGCAGTCAGGAAAACAGAAATGGGGTCACAAGGTAAACCATGCAGTCCATGCAAAAGCGTGCCCGACCGAAAAGGCTGCGTCACTAGACATAGGCGTGATGTTCCAAAATAGCCATGAGCCGAAGCAACACTACACAGTAGCAGACAGAATCACATAAATATGATTATTGTAGCGGTACTCCGCTAGAGGTCTTCCTTCCTCTGTCCAAGCCCAGGGATGGTCACCAGATATTGGGATATAGTTGCTGAGACCGGGGTCAAGCCAGCGGCTGTATCTCCACTGTATCTCCACCAGCTGGGCTGGTCTCAGTGGGCTCCCAGTCAGGTAGCATCTTCTCTGCCCTGCAGCTCTTCCCTGGCAGGTATTGTCCCCTCTGTCTGTCTGCTTCTAGGCCGGAATACATCTCTCTGCCTGGCTGCTTCTTGGCAGGAATAGATCCCTCTGGCTCCAATTAGTGGGACCAGGGCTATCGTTGCTGAGACCGGGGTCAAGCCAGCGGCTGTATCTCTCGCAGCTGGGCTGGTCTCAGTGGTCTCCCCATCAGGTAGTGTCCCCTCTGTCTGGCTTCTTCTAGGCAAGAATAGATCAATTCAGCCATGCTGCTCCTTTTAGGCAGGTAACGTCCCCTCTGCCTCACTCCTTTCTTCAGGTAGGTATTGATACCTTTCCCTGCACTGTCTTTAAAAAGACAATTGGGGCTCACAAGGCCAGCTCTTTGCTTACAGGCCCACAGACACTGTAGCAGGTCTCTCTTGCAGGGAAAGCTGCAGTCAGAATGCAGGGTCAGAACCTCTGCTACTGGTATACCTGAAAGAATCAGACAGGACCAACTGTTCCAGAAGGAACTACTCATAATGCTATATTTCACCCAGGACTAGCTTTTACAAACAAACTAGTAAGCTTATGGTGACACACACTCCTTAAAGTATAAACATATAGAAAACAATATAATAAAGGAATATAACTATGCCAACAGGATGGAGGATTTAGGTATTTCTAAACAGTAAAAATGATAACCATCTGCTTGTATTTTCGCCCTATGCAAATTAGTCATTTCTTCTCTTGTACCCATTTTGGTGGTGAACTTGCAACCAATAGAGGGAGCTGTGTTATGTTTTTGGCATAGTTCAACCAATAGATGGCACTGTGTCACACATTGTCCATGTATGACTAAAGAACCGTCACAATTATAAAACCCCCTCAGGAGATATTAAACCTTAATTCCTAGATACAAAAAGGAGCCTCAATGAGACCCTATGTTAAAGTTATCCTCGAAAGGTTGTAGCCACTCTTGGATAAACAGTTGAAATTACAATACATCCATGATTAAAGTAAAATGAAACGATCTTACCGGAATCTACGCCATGGAACAGGAAAACGGCCCTTCAAGTGTGACAGATAGTAGCGTCGCCTCTGCCATGGACTTGAGAGAAAAAAGCAGGCAGCGAATCTCTTCAACACCGATTGCTTGTGGAGCTGTTAATATGTGTCGGGATGATTTCGCAGAAAGACTCTCCCTGCATCTCCAGACCCATGCTCTCACTGAGAGGCTGACAGGACTACTTAAAACTCCAGTCCCATGCCGAAGAGTACTACCCTCCATAAGAGACTATCGAAAACTTCTGACACTTCTCTGCCAACCTCCTGGGACGAAAGGCAAAGAATGACTGGGGGGTGAGGGAAGTGGGAGGAGTATTTAAGCCTTTGGCTGGGGTGTCTTTGCCTCCTCCTGGTGGCCAGGTTCTAAATTCCCAAAAGTAATGAATGCAGCTGTGGAATCTTATAATTTATGAACAAAACAGCAAATAACTTTTTGCAAAATTAACACTTAGAATTTTCCAGTGTAGTCCCTACCCTCAGGGTTATAAGAGAATTTTTAAAAGGGACATTAACCACTGAAATAGTAATATAAATTGATAAATTGTGTATTTATAAAAAAAAAAAACCTCTGCAATATACTTTCATTATTTATTTTGTCCCTTTTTCCTGTAATTCCATTCTGAAATTAGCGAGCTTTTCATTTTCTGTCATTCCACACAGCCATTGGCTGTACACTCTAGTGACCTATTTATAACAGTTCCTCAATGGCCACAGCAGAGAAAGTAACCTAAGATACAACATGGCATTGTTTTAGCTACACTAAAACTTTACACTTATTTTGTCAATTTTTAAACAGCTAATGAAATGTTACAAAATATATCTACATGTTATTCTCAGATTAATCTTTTCTGGGAATACATCATTCTACCTAGCATTTATTTAGTGTTTAATGTCCCTTAAAAACCTAAGTTTTATTCTCTCAGTTCCAAGCAGCAGCAAATCTTAATCGTAAACCAGTCTAGATGTTTTATACTACCAGGCTAAGATAACCCTTCCTGCAGAGGCCCAATAAAGAAGTAATAGACACTGCACAAATGTAGTTTAAAAATAAATAAAGGTAAAATCCATTTAAATAGATGATTAATAGATATTGCAATGCTTCCTATTAAAGGGACTTTATACACTCATTTTTTCTTTGCATAAATGTTTTGTAGATGATTTATATAGCCCATAAAAAAAATTATGGTTTTTTTTTTTTATAGTTTTGCCTTTTTTAAATAACATTGTTCTGATTTTCAGACTCCTAACCAAGCCCCAAAGTTTTAGGAGAATACTGTCAGATAACTACTCCAGCTTGCTCCTGTTTGTGTAAAGGGTCTTTTCATATGCAAATGTAAGGGGGAAGTGTTCTATTTCCCACTTGTAGTGTGGTTTCCAGCTACCTTTTCAACAGAGCTAAACTGAGAGCTTCTAATTAAGTTTTTAAACAGTTGTATAATGGATTTTTATATCAGTATCTGTGCATCTTATTCTTTATAGTAATGTATTAGATGCAGTTATATATAAAATTGGTGTATACTGTCCCTTTAAGTATAAGCAACTGCTTAGTGTTTTTTTATTAGAACAATGACACATTGTTTAACATCCCTTTAAAAATCTAGCTGAAATGTATCAACTTCAGCTATTCATTTTGTAAAATGTTACACACTAACCTTACATTAGTTTTTTCTGTTTAATAAAATATAAAAATAAAGATCAGAAATCAGATTTAGAAAATAAAAGTGCATAGAAATATATCAGATTTTCCTTAACACCTTATGAATAGAGCAGTTTGATTCAGGTAGCAGCTATGCTCTTTTATAACACAACTAAGGCAATATAATGAGGAGCATATAGATGGTGCACAACCTGTAACACAGTTGTTATTCCTCTGATGCACATCAATGCTAGTTGCCACGGGCGTAAGGAAAAAGAAAAAAAAAAATCAGCAAGTGGTCAAAGTGATAAATGGTTTTCACTTTTTTTGCATTGTAAAAACAGAAACATGTATAAAGCAAAAATAGATTAAATAAAGCGCTTTCATCATGCTCTGGTATGTAACGTATTAAGTTAATAGCCCTTTTAGAGCATGCATTTATATGGCTCACTTTGCAGTGATTTGGTGCTCACAGTTTTGTTACAGCAACCATCTCAATAAAATAAAAAAATACAGGGAATAAACAGAAAGTGGAATCATCTGCATTCTTAATGAGACTGAAAGACAGACAGATTTCAATGTGTAAGGCTGATTTTAGAAGTTGATTTTGTCTAATAGGAAACACAATTCCTGCTCAAAAGCTTTCAAAAATGCTTCAGCATATCGTTAGAATTCATGTAACGTCTGTTTATCCCATTTTCCAGCAAAACAAAAAAGTTTTTAAAATAATCATTTTTCAAGCATCTTTTGCTGGAAACAAACGTCTTACAATGCTAGGGCTCTGAAACTAAATGAGCAAATTTTTGTTCAATCCGCTGTACAGAAAAAATGCCATCAAAGTAATGCATTGCACCAATGCGCCCGGTTTCCCCTAAGACGGTTCAGTAAAAATCGATACATAAAAATATCTTTACTTGACATCTACCTCAATAACAGATAGAGAGGTATTGCAATGGCATATGCAGTAGAAAAAAAAATGGAAGTGATAGTTGAAAAAAGAACTTTTTTTTTTTTTTTTTTTTTATTGTGCCAATTCATAATCCATGGCAGCATACACCAAATGAGATTGCTTTTCGTTCAACATGGATGATCAGTCGCTGCCAGTATTGGGATACAAAACAAACATTAAGCCCACTACATGAGTGCATAAAGATGTTTCCATTTAATAATCTTTATGCTAGAAGGAAAATGGTTTAATTACAGATATTAACACAAAAAGGGACAAAAATACAAATGAAAATAGTGTAAACAATACACACACTAAGTAGTCAAATATTGTAATCAGTTGATACTTATTATTCAAGAATACATAATTTAACACTGAATCGATTTATTTTCATATCTTTGCTAAATCTTTATGATATTGCCATTTTTATGGATATACTCATCATACACAATTAGTATATACATTTTGAAATATTATATAGTTAATTCAATGGGTATCATCCACACATATAAATTGTATTTTCCTTTTAACCATTAACACCCAATATATATTAAATAAATATGGAGTAGCTAGTGCTCCTGCAAGTGTGCAACTGTTAGGACCTTAAAAGGTGGTGATTAGTTGAAATAACGTTTTGTAACCATGTCAAAGAAGCTAAGCAAAGCAATTAGAGGACAAGTGCTGAAAAGCTTTCCCAGAGTCCAATTGCATATCAGTTGAATATTTACTGTACTTTATTATTTGTTCATTTTTAATATATTTTCTATAATGTACAAAATGTGTAACCAAAATAAAATCATTAACAACAGACAACCACAACAATGAGTGACAAGCATACTTTTATAAATGACAAGATTGTCCGACAAGACCCACCAAGTCAATGACAACAATTAAGAGTTAAAGACACACTGCAAGCATCTCCCCAAGTAAGTGATTGATGTCTCAGTGCTTGTAAGACTAGGATTGAGAACTGAGTTTCCTTCTTGGCTCAGTTAATCTGTTCATATAATGAGTAAAGTAGAAGGACGAGCCTTAGGATTTAGAGTGCATAATCTAATCATAATTGTGATGCACATAACATTAATACAATATCAGAGGTTTAATCTATTCACAAGATAAATAGATAAGAGTGGAATAAAGGGAAAAGGGGAGGATGAGCAAGAAGCGGACAGGGGATGGAGAGTCCTACAACCTCCAAACGAGTTCACGCTCCAACAATCCAAAAGTTATGCTATAAAAGAATATAAGCATGGAGCAAATAACACAAATGTCACAGTGGACGACTGGAAAAAAAAACCTGAAGTCCAAGTAAGAGCATGGAAAACAAATTATGTTTACCAGATAAATTCCTTTCCGGCAGGGAGATTCCACGACTTTATTCCTTACTGTTGGGAAATACAACACCTGGCCACCAGGAGGAGGCAGACACCCCAGTCAAAAGCTTACATATCCCTCCCACTTCCCCTATCCCCCAGTCATTCTGCCGAGGGAACAAGGAAAAGTAGGAGAAACATCAGGGTATAAAGGTGCCAGAAAAAAAAATATAAAAAACAGAATTTATGTTAACCTGATAAATTTCTTTCTCCTACGGTGTATCCGGTCCACGGCTTCATCCTTACTTGTGGGATATTCTCTTCCCCTACAGGAAGTGGCAAAGAGAGCACACAGCAGAGCTGTCCATATAGCTCCCCTCAGGCTCCGCCCCCCCAGTCATTCGACCGACGGTTAGGAGAAAAAGGAGAACCATAAGGTGCAGTGGTGACTGTAGTTTACAAAAAATAAATTTAAACCTGACCAAAATGCCAGGGTGGGCCGTGGACCGGATACACCGTAGGAGAAAGAAATTTATCAGGTAAATATAAATTCTGTTTTCTCCTACATTGGTGTATCCGGTCCACGGCTTCATCCTTACTTGTGGGAACCAATACCAAAGCTTTAGGACACGGATGAAGGGAGGGAACAAGTCAGGTAACCTAAATGGAAGGCACCACTGCTTGCAAAACCTTTCTCCCAAAAATAGCCTCCGAAGAAGCAAAAGTAATGAATTTGTAAAATTTGGCAAACGCATGCAGTGAAGACCAAGTCGCTGCCTTACAAATCTGTTCAACAGAAGCCTCATTCTTGGAAGCCCATGTGGAAGCCACAGCTCTAGTAGAGTGAGCTGTAATTTGTTCAGGAGGCTGCCTTCCAGCAGTCTCATAAGCCAACCGGATGATGCTTTTCAGCCAGAAAGACAGAGAGGTCGCAGTCGCCTTTTGACTTCTTCTCTTGCCAGAATAGACGACAAACAAGGACGATGTTTGTCTGAAGCCTTTAGTTGCTTTTAGATAAAACTTTAAAGCACGAACCCCATCAAGATGGTGTAACAGACGTTCCTTGTTAGAAACTGGATTAGGACACAGAGAAGGAACAACTATTTCCTGGTTGATATTCTTATTGGAAACCACTTTTGGAAGAAAACCAGGTTTGGTACGTAAAACGACCTTATCTGTATGAAACACCAGATAGGGTGAATTACACTGCAAAGCAGACAATTCAGAAACTCTTCTAGCAGAAGAAATAGCTACAAAAAAACAAAACTTTCCAAGATAGTAACTTAATATCTATGGAATGTAGAGGTTCAAACGGAACCCCTTGAAGAACTGAAAGAACTAAATTTAGACTCCATGGAGGAGCCACAGGTCTGTAGACAGGCTTGATTCTGACTAAAGCCTGTACAAACCCTGAATATCTGGCATGGCTGCCAGACGCTTGTGTAACCAAACAGACAGAGCAGATATCTGTCCCTTAAAAGAACTAGCTGACAGACCTTTCTCCAATCCTTTTTGGAGAAAAGATAGTATCCTTGGAATCCTAATCTTACTCCATGAGTAACCCTTGGATTCGCACCAGCAAGATATTTCCGCCATATCTTATGGTAAATTTTCCTGGTGACAGGCTTTCTAGCCTGGATCAGAGTATCTATAACTGATTCCGAAACCCCACGTTTAGCTAGAATCAAGCGTTCAATCTCCAAGCAGTCAGTTGCAGAGAAACTAGGTTTGGATGTTCGAATCAACCTTGAATTAGAAGGTCCTGCCTCAAAGGCAGCTTCCATGGTGGAACCGATGACATATTCACCAGGTCTGCATACCAAGTCCTGCGTGGTCACGCAGGAGCTATTAGAATTACTGAAGCCTTCTCCTGCTTGATACTGGCTACTAGCCGGGGGAGAAGGGGAAACGGTGGAAAGACATAAGCTAGATTGAACGACCAAGGCGCTACTAAGGTATCTACCAATGTCGCCTTGGGATCCCTGGACCTGGACCTGGACCTTTAACGTGTAACTTTGAAGTTCTGACGTGACGCCATCAGATCCAGATCTGTAATGCCCCATAGCTGGGTCAGCTGAGCAAAAAACCTCTGGGTGGAGTTCCCACTCCCCCGGATGGAAAGTCTGAAGACTCAGATAATCCGCTTCCCAGTTGTCCACTCCTGGGATGTGAATTGCTGATAGATGGCAGGAGTGATCCTCTGCCCATTTGATGATCTTGGATACCTCACTCATCGCCAGGGAACTCTTTGTTCCCCCCTGATGATTGATGTACGCAACAGTCGTCAAGTTGTCCGACTGAAAACTGATGAATTTGGCCTCCGCTAGTTGAGGCCATGCCTGGAGCGCATTGAATATCGCTCTCAATTCCAAAATGTTTATCGGGAGAAGAAATTCTTCCCAAGACCATAGACCCTGAACCTTCAGGGACTTCCAGACTGCGCCCCAGCCTAAGAGGCTGGCGTCGGTCGTGACAATGATCCACTCCGGTCTTCGGAAACTCATTCCCTGAGACAGGTGATCCTGAGACAACTACCAGAGGAGTGAGTCTCTGGTTTGCTGGTCCATCTGAATCTGGGGAGAAAAATCTGCATAATCCCCATTTCATTGTTTGAGCATGCACAGTTGCAATGGTCTTAAATTAATTAGCGCAAAAGGAACCACATCCATTGCCGCAACCATTAGTCCTGTTACCTCCATGCACTGAGCTATGGAGGGTTGAGGAATGGATTGAAGAACTCGACAAGTGTTCAAAAGTTTTAATTTCCTGACCTCTGTCAGAAAGATTTTCATTTCTACCGAGTCTATTATTGTTCCCAGGAAGGGAACCCTTGTGAACGGGGACAGAGAACTTTTTTCTATGTTCACCTTCCACCCGTGAGACCTTAGAAAGGCTAAAACAATGTCCGTATGAGCCCTTGCTTTGTGAAAAGATGACGCCTGTATTAAATGTCTAGTTAAGGTGCTACTGCAATGCCCCTTGGCCTTAGCACCGCTAGAAGGGACCCTAGCACCTTTGTGAAAATTCTCGGAGCAGTGGCCAATCCGAAGGGAAGAGCCACGAACTGGTAATCCGAATGGTTTCCATTTGGAATGATGGAACTCTGAGTAATTGGTCTAGGATCTTTAAATCCAGAATTGGCCTGAAAGTTCCTTCCTTTTTGGGAACTACAAACAGGTTTGAGTAAAATCCCAGTCCGTGTTCTGCTGTTGGAACTGGGTTTATCACTCCCATTTTTAAAAGGTACTATACGCAATGTAAGAATGCCTGTCTCTCTATCTGGTCTAAAGATAAGCGAGACAAGTGGAACCTTCCCCTTGGAGGAAGGTCCTTGAATTCTAGAAGATACCCCTGAGAGACAATTTCTAGTGCCCAGGGGTCCGGAACATCTCTTGCCCAGGCCTGAGCAAAGAGAGAAAATCTGCCCCCTACTAGATCCGGTCCCGGATCGGGGGCTACCCCTTCATGCTGTCTTGGTAGTAGCAGCAGGTTTTTTGGCCTGTTTACCCTTTTTCCAGCCTTGCAATGGTTTCCATGCTGGTTTGGGCTGGGGTGCGTTACCCTCTTGCCTAGTGGCTGTAGAGGTAGAAGCCGGTCCGTTCCTGAAATTGCGAAAGGAACGAAAATTAGACTTATTTTTAACTTTGAAAGATCTATCCTGTGGAAGGGCATAGCCTTTTCCCCCAGTGATATCTGAAAAAATTTCTTTCAACTCTGGCCCGAATAGGGTCTTACCTTGAAAGGAATATTAAACAATTTTGTTTTGGACGATACATCCGCCGACCACGATTTTAGTCAAAGCGCTCTATGCGCCACTATTGCAAAACCAGAATTTTTCGCCGCTAATTTAGCTAACTGAAAAGCGGCATCTGTAATGAAAGAATTAGCCAACTTCAGGGCGTGAATTCTATCCATGACTTCATCCTAAGAAGTCTCTTTCTGGAGCGAGTTTTCTAATTCCTCAAACCAAAAAAGCAGCTGCAGTGGTTACAGGAATTATGCAAGAAATTGGTTGAAGAAGAAAACCTTGCTGAACAAAAATTTTCTTAAATAAACCTAATTTTTTATCCATAGTATCTTTGAAAGCGCCACTGTCTTCTATTGGTATAGTTGTGCGCTTAGCTAGCTTTGAAACTGCCCCCTCTGCCACGCGTCCCTTCTGGGGTCAACAATGGGGAACATATTCTTAAATATAGGAGGGGGAACAAAAGGTACACCTGGTTTATCCCACTCCTTATTCACAATATCCGCCACCCTCTTAGGTATCGGAAACGCATCAGTGTGTACTGGGACCTCTAAGAATTTATCCATTTTACACAATTTTTCTGGGACCACCAAAGGGTCACAATCATCAAGAGTAGCCAGGACCTCCTTAAGTAGAGCGCGGAGGTGTTCTAGCTTAAATTGAAATGCTATGGTATCAGGCTCTGCCTGCTGAGAAACTTTTCCTGTGTCAGAAATTTCTCCCTCAGACAGGCCCTCCCTCACCGCCAAGTCAGATTGAGTGAGGGCACTACAGATAAATTATCCTCTGCGTCTACTTGCTCATTTTCTGTATTTAAAACTGAGCAATCACGCTTCCTAGGAAAGCTGGCAGTTTGGATAAAAATGCTGCGATAGAATTATCCATTACTGCTGCTAACTGTTGCATAGTAATCGCAATTGGTGCGCTAGATGTACTGGGCATCGCCTGCGCGGGCATAGCTGGTGTTGACACAGAAGGAGAGGAAAGCAAGCTATTTTCACTACCTTCAGCTAAAGAATCATCTTGGGCTATATTTTTAAGTGTGATTGTACTGTCCTTAAGCTGTTTGGACGCTATGGCACACTTCACACATAAATTTAATGGGGGAACCACCTTAGCCTTTGGACATACAGAACATAGGCTATCTGAAGACTCAGACATGTTTAACAGACTTAAACCGAACTATAATGCAATAAAAATTATTTTTGACAAAAACGTTACTGTCTCTTTAAATAATAAAAAAGCACCCTTTTTTACTGAAATATCAAAAAAACATGAAATAAACATCCGATTTTAATGAAATTTTCACCACAGAGTCTTAATGCTTTGAAAAGATTGCACACAAATTTTCAGATCAATTAACCCCTTAATGCACACTTTTTTACTGAAACATCAAAAAAACCATGAAATAAACATCCGATTTTAATGAAATTTTCACCACAGAGTCTTAATGCTTTGAAAAGATTGCACACAAATTTTCAGATCAATTAACCCCTTAATGCCCAAACCGGAGCTAATAACAGTTATTAACCAGTTAACACACTACAGTACTAGCCAAAGCTTTCACTGTAGCCTTTTACCTTCATTAGGGATTATTTTAGCAGGAAATAAGCCTCCCTGGAGTCTTTTATGATGCCTCTTGACTCCCCACATGAAGCTGCATGGATTGCCTAGGCAAAAACAACTGCACAATTTAGGCCTAAAAATTAGGCCTCCTCCCTCTTCATTCTAGAGTGGAGGGGCCTTTCTGACTAGATTTAGGTGTCCAAATAAGTGCCAGGCCGAAATTAAACCCCAAAAGTGTTTTAAAGTCTGAAAAAACACCTTATTTATAGTGAAAAACATGCTAAAAAGCAATCGATTTTAAAGCCCACAATAGTGTCAACCAGCATAGAGCCCTAAATATAAGCCATCATTTTATACAGAGTCTATTAGAAAAAAATGGCTTACCAATCCCCAGAGGGAATTTCTGACAGTCTTCTAGCATTACATGGTCTTGTTAGAAAAATGACTGATCATACCTGAAGCAGTTAAGCCTGCAAACTGTTCCCCCCAACTGATGTTCTCTGGTTCAACAGTCCTGCGTGGGAACAGCAAAGGATTTTAGTTACTGGTGCTAAAATCATACTCCTCTCAACAGAAATCTTCATCACTTTCTGCTGTAGAGTAAATAGTACAAACCGGCACTATTTTAAAATAACAAACTCTTGATAGAAGAAATAAAAAAACTACAACTAACACCACATACTCTTTACCACCCCCGTGGAGATGCTACTTGTTCAGAGCGGCAAAGAGAATGACTGGGGGGCGGAGCCTGAGGGGAGCTATATGGACAGCTCTGCTGTGTGCTCTCTTTGCCACTTCCTGTAGGGGAAGAGAATATCCCACAAGTAAGGATGAAGCCGTGGACCGGATACACCAATGTAGGAGAAAAGGAGCCGCCCAACAGAAATAAATTACGGGCAGGGTCATGGACTCTCCCTGCCAGGAATGAAAGTAATTTATCTTTTAACCATCAATTATGTTTTCCTTCCATAAGGCAGGGAGAGTCCACGACTTAATTCCTTACTGTTGGAAAAACTATACCCAAGCTCCAGAGGACACTGAAGGAATAACGGGAGGGAACAAAAAAGAGGCGGACCCTATTTTGAGGGCACCACAGTCTGCAAAACATTTATCCCGAAAGCTGCTTCAGCCGAAGCAAACACATCAAACTTGAAAAAGGGTGTTAGGAGGACCAGGTACCCGCTTTACAAATCTGATCCATAGAGGCTTCATTCTTAAAAGCCCAGGAGGAAGCCACTGCTCTAGTGGAATGAGCCGTTATGCTCTCAGGAGGCTTTCGCCCCGCTGTCTGATAAGCTAAGTGGATGACACTCCTCAACCAGAAAGATAGGGCAGTCGTAGTAGCCTTCTGCCCCTGCATAGATGACAAAGAGGAAGATTCTCTGAATACCTTAGTAGCCTGAAGATAGAACCATATCTAGATTATGAAGCAAGCGTTCCTTCGCTGAAGAAGGATTTGGACACAAGGAGGGAAAAATAATTTCTTCATTAATGTAACGATCTGAAACCACCTTAGGGACGAACCCTAGGTTAGTACGTAAAACCACCTTATCAGCATGAAAAACAAGATAAGGGGGGGGGTCACATTGCAAAGCAGAAATCTCAGAAACTCTGCACTCAATAGCCAACAAAAAAAGAATCTTCCAAGATAACAACTTAATGTCAACAGTATGTATAGGCTCAAACAGAGCCTGCTGCAAAACACTAAGAACAAGATTGAAGCTCCAAGGTGGATCCCCAGATCTAAACACAGGTCTGATCCTAGTCAGAGCCTTAACAAAGGACTGCACATCCGGAAGCTCAGCCAATTTCTTGTGCAGTAACATCGACAATGCAGATATCTGTCCCTTCAGGGAACTAGCAGATAGACCCTTCTCCAGTCCATTCTCGAGCAAAGATACAATTCTGGCAACCTTAACCTTATCAAACAATAGGCCCAGTCCAGCACGTCAGGCCACTGCACGCCAATCCAAGGCCACCACAATAGCCTATAGTAGAATAAGTAACTTTGAAAAGGATGGCAGCAAATGGTGGAAAACAGGATTTATTGGCACACAAATATAACAGCAACGTTTCAGGAACACCTTCCCTTAATCATGCAGTAAAACAATGGTACACAGCACCCTTATATACCCAACCGCCACTAGAGGGCAGTGAAGATATATTTACAATTTAACCCTTTCACCTCTATAATCTTAAACAGATACATATAATGAATGTTGTGCAATCTTACACTGAGCAAAAATCAGAACAAGAGCAAATTAAACAAAATATCAAAAATGTAACATGTCAACTGACAAATGAAGAAACATGAAACCCGGTCAGTGGGTTTCCTAAAAAGGTCCACCTTTAATGTGTTGCCCGATTTAATGACCTTAGTGTCAAGAAATACCAAATCTTCCTCACTATACGCGCCTTTAAACTTAAGGTAAAAAGTGGAATTATTTAAATCATTAACAAAAGAAATCAGGGTTCCAACGTCACCCAGCCATATTCCAAAGACATCGTTGATGTAGCACCACCAACAAGCGCCACACCAAATGAAATCCATAATGGAAAAAAACATAATTTATGTAAGAACTTACCTGATAAATTCATTTCTTTCATATTAACAAGAGTCCATGAGCTAGTGACGTATGGGATATACATTCCTACCAGGAGGGGCAAAGTTTCCCAAACCTTAAAATGCCTATAAATACACCCCTCACCACACCCACAAATCAGTTTAACGAATAGCCAAGAAGTGGGGTGATAAGAAAAAAAGTGCGAAGCATAAAAAATAAGGAATTGGAATAATTGTGCTTTATACAAAAAAATCATAACCACCACAAAAAAGGGTGGGCCTCATGGACTCTTGTTAATATGAAAGAAATGAATTTATCAGGTAAGTTCTTACATAAATTATGTTTTCTTTCATGTAATTAACAAGAGTCCATGAGCTAGTGACGTATGGGATAATGACTACCCAAGATGTGGATCTTTCCACACAAGAGTCACTAGAGAGGGAGGGATAAAATAAAGACAGCCAATTCCTGCTGAAAATAATCCACACCCAAAATAAAGTTTAACAAAAAACATAAGCAGAAGATTCAAACTGAAACCGCTGCCTGAAGAACTTTTCTACCAAAAACTGCTTCAGAAGAAGAAAATACATCAAAATGGTAGAATTTAGTAAAAGTATGCAAAGAGGACCAAGTTGCTGCTTTGCAGATCTGGTCAACCGAAGCTTCATTCCTAAACGCCCAGGAAGTAGATACTGACCTAGTAGAATGAGCTGTAATTCTCTGAGGCGGAATTTTACCCGACTCAACATAGGCAAGATGAATTAAAGATTTCAACCAAGATGCCAAAGAAATGGCAGAAGCTTTCTGGCCTTTCCTAGAACCGGAAAAGATAACAAATAGACTAGAAGTCTTACGGAAAGATTTCGTAGCTTCAACATAATATTTCAAAGCTCTAACAACATCCAAAGAATGCAATGATCTTTCCTTAGAATTCTTAGGATTAGGACATAATGAAGGAACCACAATTTCTCTACTAATGTTGTTGGAATTCACAACTTTAGGTAAAAATTCAAAAGAAGTTCGCAACACCGCCTTATCCTGATGAAAAATCAGAAAAGGAGACTCACAAGAAAGAGCAGATAATTCAGAAACTCTTCTAGCAGAAGAGATGGCCAAAAGGAACAAAACTTTCCAAGAAAGTAGTTTAATGTCCAATGAATGCATAGGTTCAAACGGAGGAGCTTGAAGAGCTCCCAGAACCAAATTCAAACTCCAAGGAGGAGAAATTGACTTAATGACAGGTTTTATACGAACCAAAGCTTGTACAAAACAATGAATATCAGGAAGAATAGCAATCTTTCTGTGAAAAAGAACAGAAAGAGCGGAGATTTGTCCTTTCAAAGAACTTGCGGACAAACCCTTATCTAAACCATCCTGAAGAAACTGTAAAATTCTCGGTATTCTAAAAGAATGCCAAGAAAAATGACGAGAAAGACACCAAGAAATATAAGTCTTCCAGACTCTATAATATATCTCTCGAGATACAGATTTACGAGCCTGTAACATAGTATTAATCACGGAGTCAGAGAAACCTCTATGACCAAGAATCAAGCGTTCAATCTCCATACCTTTAAATTTAAGGATTTCAGATCCGGATGGAAAAAAGGACCTTGTAACAGAAGGTCTGGTCTTAACGGAAGAGTCCATGGTTGGCAAGATGCCATCCGGACAAGATCCGCATACCAAAACCTGTGAGGCCATGCTGGAGCTATTAGCAGAACAAACGAGCATTCCCTCAGAATCTTGGAGATTACTCTTGGAAGAAGAACTAGAGGCGGAAAGATATAGGCAGGATGATACTTCCAAGGAAGTGATAATGCATCCACTGCCTCCGCCTGAGGATCCCGGGATCTGGACAGATACCTGGGAAGTTTCTTGTTTAGATGAGAGGCCATCAGATCTATCTCTGGGAGCCCCCACATTTGAACAATCTGAAGAAATACCTCTGGGTGAAGAGACCATTCGCCCGGATGCAACGTTTGGCGACTGAGATAATCCGCTTCCCAATTGTCTACACCTGGGATATGAACCGCAGAGATTAGACAGGAGCTGGATTCCGCCCAAACCAAAATTCGAGATACTTCTTTCATAGCCAGAGGACTGTGAGTCCCTCCTTGATGATTGATGTATGCCACAGTTGTGACATTGTCTGTCTGAAAACAAATGAACGATTCTCTCTTCAGAAGAGGCCAAAACTGAAGAGCTCTGAAAACTGCACGGAGTTCCAAGATATTGATCGGTAATCTCACCTCCTGAGATTCCCAAACTCCTTGTGCCGTCAGAGATCCCCACACAGCTCCCCAACCTGTGAGACTTGCATCTGTTGAAATTACAGTCCAGGTTGGAAGAACAAAAGAAGCCCCCTGAATTAAACGAAGGTGATCTGTCCACCACGTTAGAGAGTGCCGAACAATCGGTTTTAAAGATATTAATTGATATATCTTCGTGTAATCCCTGCACCATTGGTTCAGCATACAGAGCTGAAGAGGTCGCATGTGAAAACGAGCAAAGGGGATCGCGTCCGATGCAGCAGTCATAAGACCTAGAATTTCCATGCATAAGGCTACCGAAGGGAATGATTGAGACTGAAGGTTTCGACAGGCTGTAATCAATTTTAGACGTCTCTTGTCTGTTAAAGACAAAGTCATGGACACTGAATCTATCTGGAAACCCAGAAAGGTTACCCTTGTTTGAGGAATCAAAGAACTTTTTGGTAAATTGATCCTCCAACCATGATCTTGAAGAAACAACACAAGTCGATTCGTATGAGACTCTGCTAAATGTAAAGACGGAGCAAGTACCAAGATATCGTCCAAAGATATGCATCCTGTAAATCTATTGTGGACATATAATTCCCTTGCTGAACAAAAGGCAATATAGTCCTTACAGTTACCATCTTGAACGTTGGTATCCTTACATAACGATTCAATAATTTTAGATCCAGAACTGGTCTGAAGGAGTTCTCCTTCTTTGGTACAATGAAGAGATTTGAATAAAACCCCATCCCCTGTTCCGGAACTGGAACTGGCATAATTACTCCAGCCAACTCTAGATCTGAAACACAATTCAGAAATGCTTGAGCTTTCACTGGATTTACTGGGACATGGGAAAGAAAAAATCTCTTTGCAGGAGGTCTCATCTTGAAACCAATTCTGTACCCTTCTGAAACAATGTTCTGAATCCAAAGATTGTGAACAGAATTGATCCAAATTTCTTTGAAAAAACGTAACCTGCCCCCTACCAGCTGAACTGGAATGAGGGCCGTACCTTCATGTGAACTTAGAAGCAGGCTTTGCCTTTCTAGCAGGCTTGGATTTATTCCAGACTGGAGATGGTTTCCAAACTGAAACTGCTCCTGAGGACGAAGGATCAGGCTTTTGTTCTTTGTTGAAACGAAAGGAACGAAAACGATTGTTAGCCCTGTTTTTACCTTTAGACTTTTTATCCTGTGGTAAAAAAGTTCCTTTCCCACCAGTAACAGTTGAAATAATAGAATCCAACTGAGAACCAAATAATTTGTTTCCCTGGAAAGAAATGGAAAGTAGAGTTGATTTAGAAGCCATATCAGCATTCCAGGTCTTAAGCCATAAAGCTCTTCTGGCTAAGATAGCCAGAGACATAAATCTAACATCAACTCTAACAATATCAAAAATGGCATCACAGATGAAATTATTAGCATGCTGGAGAAGAATAATAATATCATGAGAATCACGATTTGTTACTTGTTGCGCTAGAGTTTCCAACCAAAAAGTTGAAGCTGCAGCAACATCAGCCAATGATATAGCAGGTCTAAGAAGATTACCTGAACATAGATAAGCTTTTCTTAGAAAAGATTCAATTTTTCTATCTAAAGGATCCTTAAACGAGGTACCATCTGACGTAGGAATGGTAGTACGTTTAGCAAGGGTAGAAATAGCCCCATCAACTTTAGGGATTTTGTCCCAAAATTCTAACCTGTCAGACGGAACAGGATATAATTGCTTAAAACGTTTAGAAGGAGTAAATGAATTACCCAATTTATCCCATTCCTTAGCAATTACTGCAGAAATAGCATTAGGAACAGGAAAGACTTCTGGAATAACCGCAGGAGCTTTAAAAACCTTATCCAAACGTATAGAATTAGTATCAAGAGAACTAGAATCCTCTATTTCTAAAGCAATTAGTACTTCTTTAAGTAAAGAGCGAATAAATTCCATCTTAAATAAATATGAAGATTTATCAGCATCAATCTCTGAGATAGAATCCTCTGAACCAGAAGAGTCCAAAGAATCAGAATGATGGTGTTCATTTAAAAATTCATCTGTAGAGAGAGAAGATTTAAAAGACTTTTTACGTTTACTAGAAGGAGAAATAACAGACAAAGCCTTCTTTATGGATTCAGAAACAAAATCTCTTATGTTATCAGGAACATTCTGCACCTTAGATGTTGAGGGAACTGCAACAGGCAATGGTACATCACTAAAGGAAATATTATCTGCTTTAACAAGTTTGTCATGACAATTATTACAAACAACAGCTGGAGGAATAGCTACCAAAAGTTTACAGCAGATACACTTAGCTTTGGTAGATCCAGCAGGCAGTGGTTTTCCTGTAGTATCTTCTGGCTCAGATGCAACGTGAGACATCTTGCAATATGTAAGAGAAAAAACAACATATAAAGCAAAATAGATCAAATTCCTTATAAGACAGTTTCAGGAATGGGAAAAAAATGCCAAACATCAAGCTTCTAGCAACCAGAAGCAAATGAAAAATGAGACTGAAATAATGTGGAGACAAAAGCGACGCCCATATTTTTTGGCGCCAAATACATTATTTGGCGCCTAAATGCTTTTGGCGCCAAAAATGACGCCACATCCGGAACGCCGACATTTTTGGCGCAAAATAACGTCAAAAAATGACGCAACTTCCGGCGACACGTATGACGCCGGAAACGGAAAAGAATTTTTGCGCCAAAAAAGTCCGCGCCAAGAATGACGCAATAAAATGAAGCATTTTCAGCCCCCGCGAGCCTAACAGCCCACAGGGAAAAAAGTCAAATTTTTGAGGTAAGAAAAATATGATAATTTAAAGCATAATCCCAAATATGAAACTGACTGTCTAGAAATAAGGAAAGTTGAACATTCTGAGTCAAGGCAAATAAATGTTTGAATACATATATTTAGAACTTTATAAATAAAGTGCCCAACCATAGCTTAGAGTGTCACAGAAAATAAGACTTACTTACCCCAGGACACTCATCTACATGTTTGTAGAAAGCCAAACCAGTACTGAAACGAGAATCAGTAGAGGAAATGGTAAATATAAGAGTATATCGTCGATCTGAAAAGGGAGGTAAGAGATGAATCTCTACGACCGATAACAGAGAACCTTATGAAATAGACCCCGTAGAAGGAGATCACTGCATTCAATAGGCAATACTCTCCTCACATCCCTCTGACATTCACTGCACGCTGAGAGGAAAACCGGGCTCCAACTTGCTGCGGAGCGCATATCAACGTAGAATCTAGCACAAACTTACTTCACCACCTCCCTTGGAGGCAAAGTTTGTAAAACTGATTTGTGGGTGTGGTGAGGGGTGTATTTATAGGCATTTTAAGGTTTGGGAAACTTTGCCCCTCCTGGTAGGAATGTATATCCCATACGTCACTAGCTCATGGACTCTTGTTAATTACATGAAAGAAACAAATCTTTCTTCAAACATATTCATTAACAAATGCAATTTATTCACACCTTTATTAGAGAATTTTTCTTTATGCAATTTTAGCTTCAGTAATTCAATATCATGCATAACTAAACTCACAAATGTTTCTACACTGTGGTTTTTTGGCTAGGCATAAAAGAACTTCTATTTCTCAAACCAACATTCTTTAAATTTAAGGTATTAGAAAGATTCAACATATTAGGAAAATTCACAGACACATTAGACAAATTATCAAAATTCAGTGTCTCAAGTCTGATGTTTCTAAAGAATCTAAAAAGATCTTTGTGTAATTGGAAGAAATTACAGTCACTCCTAGGGCAAAATGAGAGACCTTTATTCAAAACAGCCAGTTCCTCTTGAGAGATAACAGTATCAGAGGTATTTACCACAATATTATTCTAGCCATTAGGAAGTATAGTTACCCCAGGAAGATTAGATGTAACTTTGCACTGAATTACTTCTGCTTGTGACGAGCCTATCGTAACCGGCGATATGGGTTCACCTTGTCGCCTCCGGGGTTTTCTGCCTCCACAGCGTGCTCTGTGCCCGGGTCCCCCGGCGACGACATGTCAGAAGAACCGATGCTACTCCCACTCGAGTAGATGCATGATAACAGCGTCTACCTCTACCGGAAGTGCTCCTACTCAGTGTGCCTTCCGGGTCAAAGCCCCACCTGTAAACCCGTCCCTGGGCATAATACAGCTCATCCCTCGCAAATTTGGTCCATTTGTGGCTCTCAATAACTTTCTTCAACTCTGTAACAGTAGAGTCTACTTGGGACAAAAGCTTAGATGACTCATCAGTGGGTAACGAGGTCTTTATTTCGGATTCCATCTCAACCAATTTAGCTTGATATTCAACAAGTTCGTTATTCAGGCAATCAACCGTAAGTACCATAAGATCCATAGAGCACTTATTGAGAATCTGCTCAAACTTGTCACAGTAGATTTTATTCTCTCTCATGAGAGTTGGGCGGGTTGGCATAAGTAATCCCTGTGGGATCCGTTTAACCCTGTGGTATTCGGCTAGTGTGGCAGCATGTAGTTCATATGACAATTTCTTCTTAGCCAGTTTTTCGTAATCCTTTGAGGTCGTTTCAGAGGGTGCCATTTTCAAGAAATCTCTTGAGCCCTTAGTTAGGGTAGTAATTCTGGCTGCTTCAGTCTCAGAGTAAGAAAAAGTTTTAAAATCAGGCAGTGTGAGGATTCCACTCCTGGTTTTTCCTGTTACTGCAGCTCACCTCTAATCACCTGTATTTAAGGCTTGTCTCCGCCCCAAACAAGTGCTTAGTAATTGTGTTCAGATTAGCTAAGCTCTCTGCACTGTAGTTTATTCTGCCTGAATATCAAGAGATTAGATATAGGGGAAAATCGTTATATTGGATTATAAATACCAGCTGCAGCTGGTCCCTAAAAGGACCCTTCCTGTTCTACAGTACTGAATATCTAAAGTTTACAACAGCATTTCTCTCAATACACCCTCTTGGGATCGTGTACCATTTCCTCAGCAAGGTTTGCTATAGCCTGTTTATGCTCTCCCCTCCGGGAATCATTACAACATCAAGGTTCACCTACAACTTGCGGCTACTGAAACACCGCCTGGGAAATCAACAACGGAGTAAGATCTAAAAGTTCTCTTCTGAACATACAAGCACTTTCCTTATTATATTGCCACACTGACCGTTATCACTACAGCGGCTAAGGAACTTCAGTAAGCCGTCTTCTCTGTAGCGCTACCGAACCGGAGTGACGTCAGCGGCTGGGGAACTCCTTCAGAGTCAGTCACGCCCCTGTCAGCCGCTGCAGAGATCACCGCTCTGTCTCCCCGCTACTCGCCTAGCATTTCTAAAGCCTGTTAGGTACTGCTGAAGGAAAGACCACACACAGACACTTGCTGACAAGGGAACAACAAAGGAACTGTACATTGTCTCTTTAACTACTTAAGGGAAGCAATTAAACCAGTTATTCCCTCTACTTAATTTACCTAATATTGCTACAATATTACAGTAGCCATATTTCACCACTATTTTGACATATCTAAGTCATCTGAGAAATTCACTCTGATACATCACAGCCTATGCCGATACAATAGTCTGTTAACCAGAGAGGTACACACAAATATTATTTATAACTCTGGCAGTTGAGATCCAATACAAGATAAGTCATTACAGTAGCATTACAGGCAGTGCTTCCTCCATAGTTAAAACCAGGGTATAATTCCCTCCTGGTGCACAATCTGGAAGTGGTATAAATCTCAACAAACAATAGGCCCAGTCCAGCACTTCAGGCCACTGCACGCCAATCCAAGGCCACCACAACAGCCATATGCCAGGAAAAGCTCCCCTTTTAAAACCAGTACAAGTAAGTCCTCCACACTTTGTCCAGCACAATCTGTTGAGACAGATCTGAATGGTCGCCGTTTCATTGTCTCAGCATGCATAATTGTAAGGGTCTGAGATGGAATTTGGCAAAGGGAATGATGTCCATACAGGACACCATGAGTTCGATCACCTCCATACACTGGGCCACTGAGGGTCTCACGGAGGCCTGGAAGGAAAGACATGCAGTAGTTAGCTTGCAACGATTCTGATCTGTGAGAAATTTTCTCATGGATATTGAGTCTATTATTGTCCCCAGGAAATTCACCCTTGTACTTGGAGTAAGAGAACTCTTTTCCAAGTTAATCTTCCATCCATGTGATCGAAGAAGACTGAGAACAGACTCCGAGTGATCTTCTGCTAGACGAAAAGATGGTGCCTGTACCAAGATATCGTCTAGGTAAGAAGCTACTGCAATACCTTTTCTGGTCTTGCAGACAGTCTGGAGTAGGAATCTGTACCTGGACAGATGAGATTTGAATCCTATCCGGTATCCCTGAGATACAACCTCGAGGACACAAGGATCCTATACATCCTGGAACCAAGCGTCTGAAAAAAGAAACGGTTTCCCCATTCTCGATCCGAACCCGGGTGAGAGGCCGCCCTTCATGCTGATTTGTTCTCGGCGGGCTTCTTAGTCTGTTTGGACTTATTCAAGGACTGAGACGGCTTCCAACTACTCTTGGGCTGCTCGGACTTGGATGAGGATTGCTGTCGTCGTGATTTGTCAGAACGGAAATTAGACAATTTCCGTCCCTTAGGCCTATTCTTATCCTGCGGTAAGAAGGTACCTTTCCCTCCGGTAACCGTAGAAAATAATGGCGTCCAGCCCTGGACCGAATAAAATCTTCCACATGAAAGGAGAGAAAGGAGTCTGGATTTAGAAATCATATCCGCAGACCAAGACTTCAACCAGAGAGCATGGCGGGCTAGGACCGCAAAGCCAGAAGCCTTTGCATTTAGGTAAATAATCTGCATATTTGCGTCACAGATGAAGAAGTTTGCAATTCTCAGAGCATTAATTCTCTCCTGAATATAGTCGAGGGGAGTCTCCACCTCAATGAGCTCTGACAGAGTGTCGCACCAGTAGGTAGCTGCTCCAACAGCCGCAACTACAGCTGCCGCCGGTTGAAATAAAAACCCTTTATATGTTAAAAAAACATCTTCCTTAGAGAATTTTCCATTTTCCTATCCATAGGCTCTCTAAAAGAAGAAGGGATAGTATTACGCTTAGCAAGCGTAGAAATAGCGCCATCCACCTTAGGGATGGAGCCCCACAAATCTAATTCAAAGTCAGAGACCAGGAATAATTTTTTAAAAGTTGACGAGGGGGGGGAAAAAAGTTCCTATTCTTTCTCATTCTTTACTAATAATGTTTGCCCTCTTAACTGGCACAGGAAAGTCATAGGGACCTTCCTGTCTTCATAAACTCTGTCTAATTTAGGGAACTTAGGTTCCTCAGGGAGTGTAGCCTCTGGAAACTCTAGCGTAGAAAGAACCTCCTTTAATAAAAAACGCAGATGCTCAATTTTTAAATCTAAAAGGAGGGTTCCTCTGCTAAAGGCACCTTTATCATCTCAATGGCTGGGGCACCTCCTAGACCCAGACAGCTAACAGTGAAAACGCTCTCCTTAGGAGTAATGTCCGCAGCAGGATCGTAAGAAAATGCACCCGGTCACGTGGTGTGTCAGACAGGACTTCCCCTGCTATGAAAAATGTGCCAAGCTATAATGAGCTGCGCAACACTCAAAAATGAAAGTGAAACCTGTTTGTTCTAAGCCAAAAGCACTGTCTATGAGCCCAAAAAAACTCTCACATTAAAGCAGTTATAAATAACCCCTAGCTGTTCAAATAATATCCCTGAAGGAGATATTAACCCTTGATCCTTTCAAGGCATAAAGGAGCCACACTGTGATCCTGAATAGCAAAAGTGATCCATGTTGTGGAACAGGCACAGCCTCTCAAGTGTGACAGTCTTGCAGTGATGCTCTGACACAGACTTGAGTGTGTAACAGCAAGCAGTGAAACTCGTCAACACCGATTGCTCAGGAGCTGTTAGGCGACAGTCTGGACGTGTTTGCAGAAAAACTTTCCCTGCATCTCCAGACTAACATTTCATCACTGAGAGGTTGACATGATTACTTAAAACTCCAGTCCTTTCTCGAAGGGAACATACCCATACAGGACTATCCAAATCTTCTGATACTTCTCTGCCACCATCTATAGTGACGAAAGGCAAAAAATGACTGGGGGATAGGGGAAGTGGAAGGGATATTTAAGCCTTTGACTGGAGTGTCTTTGCCTCCTCCTGGTGGCCAGGTGTTGTATTTCCCAACAGTAAGGAATGAAGTTGTTGACTCTTCCTGCCTTATGGAAGGAAATCTAATTTGCATGATTATCCCTGCACAGTCACCAGACCATAAACCCTCTGAATATCTTTGAGAATAGTTGAAAAGGGAAAAAGGTGGAACACACTGGCATCTCTAGGAGCTCTGGAATAACGTGAATTATAAAATTCTGCACAAACATGTAGAATTAATGTCACAGAGTTAGGCATGGTGGTTATTCAAACTATTAAGAGTTTCAGCTTGTACTACCTAACAAAATTTTAAAATTTACTAGTGGAAATAATACATGTTTTAGTTTAACAAAATGGACATTTTCCCTCAGTTTTCCAGAACGCTGAAACAAAAGATTGTGATATAACTCTGGATATTTAATAGTTCAAAGCCGAGTTTTCCACAGAAAAAGTTGCCACAATTGTTTGGCCAATATTCTAACACAGGCGTGTCCAACACAATACCTAAAAAACAAATTATGCTTACCTGATAATTTCATTTCCATTGAGGGGAGGAGAGTCCACGGCTTCATAGATTACTGTTGGGAATTAAGAACCTAGCCACCAGGAGGAGGCAAAGACCCCCCAGCCAAAGGCTTAAAATACCTCCCACATCCCCCAGTCATTCTGTCGAGGGAACCAGGAACAGTAAGAGAAATATCACGGTATAAATGGTGCCAGAAGAGTATTACATTTAGGTCCGCCCATAGGAGATACGGGCGGGAGCCGTGGACTCTTGTCCCCTCGATGGAAATGAAATTATCAGGTAAGCATAATTTATGTTTTCCGTCTAAAGGGGAGGAGAATCCACGGCTTCATTCATTACTGTTGGGAACATATACCCAAGCTCTAGAGGACACTGAATGAAACCGGGAGGGTAAAAAGGCGGACCCTAATCAGAGGGCACCACAGCCTGCAAAACCTCTCTCCTAAAAACAGCTTCCACAGAAGTAAGAACATCAAACTTGTAAAACTTTGTAAAAGTGTGTAAGGAGGACCAGGTAGCCGCCTTACAAATTTGCTCCATAGAGACCTCATTCTTGAAGGCCCAAGACGAAGCCACAGTTCTAGTTGAAAGAGCCGTGATCCTCTGAGGAGGCTTATGTCCCACTGTCTCATAAGCCAAGCGAAACACACTCCTCAACCAAAAAGACAAATAAGTAGCAGAGGCCCTTTGCCCTTGCGCTTCCCAGAATACACCACAAAAACAGAATTTATGTTTACCTGATAAATTACTTTCTCCAACGGTGTGTCCGGTCCACGGCGTCATCCTTACTTGTGGGATATTCTCTTCCCCAACAGGAAATGGCAAAGAGCCCAGCAAAGCTGGTCACATGATCCCTCCTAGGCTCCGCCTTCCCCAGTCATTCGACCGACGTAAAGGAGGAATATTTGCATAGGAGAAATCATATGATACCGTGGTGACTGTAGTTAAAGAAAATAAATCATCAGACCTGATTAAAAAACCAGGGCGGGCCGTGGACCGGACACACCGTTGGAGAAAGTAATTTATCAGGTAAACATAAATTCTGTTTTCTCCAACATAGGTGTGTCCGGTCCACGGCGTCATCCTTACTTGTGGGAACCAATACCAAAGCTTTAGGACACGGATGATGGGAGGGAGCAAATCAGGTCACCTAGATGGAAGGCACCACGGTTTGCAAAACCTTTCTCCCAAAAATAGCCTCAGAAGAAGCAAAAGTATCAAATTTGTAAAATTTGGTAAAAGTGTGCAGTGAAGACCAAGTCGCTGCCTTACATATCTGATCAACAGAAGCCTCGTTCTTAAAGGCCCATGTGGAAGCCACGGCCCTAGTGGAATGAGCTGTGATTCTTTCAGGAGGCTGCCATCCGGCAGTCTCATAAGCCAATCTGATGATGCTTTTAAGCCCAAAAGATAGAGAGGTAGAAGTTGCTTTTTGACCTCTCCTTTTACCAGAATAAACAACAAACAAGGAAGATGTTTGTCTGAAATCCTTTGTAGCATCTAAATAGAATTTTAGAGCACGGACAACGTCCAAATTGTGTAACAAACGTTCCTTCTATGAAACTGGATTCGGACACAAAGAAGGTACAACTATCTCCTGGTTAATATTTTTGTTGGAAACAACCTTCGGAAGAAAACCAGGCTCAGTACGTAAAAACCACCTTATCTGCATGGACCAGATAGGGCGGAGAACACTGCAGAGCAGATAACTCAGAAACTCTTCTAGCGGAAGAAATTGCAACCTAAAACAAAACTTTCCAAGATAATAACTTAATATCTACGGAATGTAAGGGTTCAAACGGAACCCCTTGAAGAACTGAAAGAACTAGATTAAGACTCCAGGGAAGAGTCAAAGGTCTGTAAACAGGCTTGATTCTAACCACAGCCTGAACAAACGCTTAAACGTCTGGCACAGCTGCCAGCCTTTTGTGAAGTAAAACAGATAAAGCAGAGATCTGTCCCTTCAGAGAACTCGCAGAAAATCCTTTCTCCAAACCTTCTTGTAGAAAGGAAAGAATCTTAGGAATTTTTATCTTGTTCCATGGGAATCCTTTAGATTCACACCAACAGATATATTTTTTCCATATATTATGGTAAATTTTTCTAGTTACAGGCTTTCTAGCCTGAATAAGAGTATCTATTACAGAATTTGAAAACCCACGCTTTGATAAAATCAAGCGTTCAAACTCCAAGCAGTCAGTTGGAGGAAAACCAGATTCGGATGTTCGAATGGACCCTGAATAAGAAGGTCCTGTCTCAAAGGTAGCTTCCATGGTGGAGCCGATGACACATTCACCAGGTCTGCATACCAAGTCCTGCGTGGCCACACAGGAACTATAAAGGTCACCGAAGCCCTCTCCAGATTGATCCTGGCTACCAGCCTGGGAATGAGAGGAAACGGTGGGAATACATAAGCTAGGTTGAAGATCCAAGGTGCTACTATTGTATCCAATAGAGTCGCCTTGGGATCCCTGGATTTGGACCCGTAACAAGGGACCATGAAGTTCTGACGAGAGGCCATCAGAACCATGTCTGGAATGCCCCATAATTGAGTTATTTGGGCAAAGATTTCCAGATGGAGTTCCCACTCCCCCGGATGCTCCTCCATCGCCAGGGAACTCCTTGTTACCCCCTGATGGTTGATATATGTAACAGTCGTCATGATGTCTGATTGAAACCTTATGAATTTGGCCTTTGCTAGTCGAGGCCAAGCCTTGAGAGCATTGAATATCGCTCTCAGTTCCATTATGTTTATCGGGAGAAGAGAGTCTTCCCGAAACCATAGACCCTGAGTTTTCAGGGGTTCCCAGACCGCGCCCCAGCCCACCAGACTGGCGTCGGTCGTGACAATGACCTATTCTGGTCTGCGGAAGCTCATTCCCTGTGACAGGTTGTCCAGGGTCAGCCACCAACGGAGTGAATCTCTGGTTATTTGATCTACTTGTATCGTCGGAGACAAGTCTGTATAATCCCCATTCCACTGTCTGAGCATGCACAGGTGCAATGGTCTTAGATGAATTCGTGCAAAAGGAACTATGTCCATTGCCGCAACCATCAAACCTATTACTTCCATGGACTGCGCTATGGAAGGAAGAAGAACAGAATGAAGTACCTGACAAGAGCTTAGAAGTTTTGATTTTCTGGCCTCTGTCAGAAAAACCTTCATTTCTAAGGAAACTATTATTGTTCCCAAGAAGGGAACTCTTGTTGACGGGGACAGAGAACTTTTTTCTATGTTCACTTTCCACCTGTGAGATCTGAGAAAGGCTAGGACAATGTCCGTATGAGCCCTTGCTTTTGACAGAGACGACACTTGAATCAGGATGTCGTCCAAGTAAGGTACTACTGCAATGCCCCTTGGTCTTAGCACCGCTAGAAGGGACCCTAGTACCCTTGTGAAAATCCTTGGAGCAGTGGCTAATCCGAATGGAAGTGCCACAGGTAATGCTTGTCCAGAAAGGCGAACCTTAGGAACCGAAAATGTTCCTTGTGGATAGGAATACGTAGGTACGCATCCTTTAAGTCCACCGTGGTCATGAATTGACCTTCCTGGATGGTAGGAAGGATCGTTCGAATGGTTTCCATTTTGAATGATGAAACCCTTAGAAACTTGTTTAGAATCTTGAGATCTAAAATAGGTCTGAATGTTCCCTCTTTTTTGGGAATTATGAACAGGTTGGAGTAAAAACCCATCCCTTGTTCTCCTAATGGAACAGGATGAATCACTCCCATGCTTAACAGATCTTCTACACAGTGTAAGAATGCCTGTTCGAAGATAATTGAGACCCGTGGAACCTTCCCCTTGGGGGTAGTTCCCTGAATTCCAGGAGATAACCTTGAGAAACTATTTCTAGCGCCCAAGGATCCTGAACATCTCTTGCCCCAGCCTGAGCAAAGAGAGAAAGTCTGCCCCCCACCAGATCCTTCCCAGATCGGGGGCCAACACTTCATGCTGTTTTGGTAGCAGTGGCAGGTGACTTGGCCTGCTTACCCTTGTTCCAGCCTTGCATCGGCCTCCAGGCTGGCTTGGTTTGAGAAGTATTACCCTCTTGCTTAGAGGGTGTAGAATTTGAGGCTGGTCCGTTTCTGCGAAAGGGACGAAAATTTGGCTTCTTTTTAGCCTTAAAAGACCTATCCAGAGGAAGGGCGTGGCCCTTTCCCCCAGTGATGTCTGAAATAATCTCTTTCAAGTCAGGGCCAAACAGTGTTTTACCCTTGAAAGGGATGTTAAGCAAAAGCGCTCTGCGCGCCACGATAGCAAACCCTGAATTATTCGCCGCTAATCTAGCTAATTGCAAAGCGGCATCTAAAATAAAAAAGAGTTAGCCAATTTAAGAGCTTGAACTCTGTCCAAAACCTCCTCGTACGAAGATTCTTTATTGAGCGACTTTTCTAGTTCTTCGAACCAGAAACACGCAGCTGTAGTGACAGGAACAATGCATGAAATTGGTTGTAGAAGGTAACCTTGCTGAACAAACATCTTTTTAAGCAAACCCTCTAACCTTTAATCCATAGGATCTTGAAAGCACAACTATCTTCTATAGGAATAGAAGTGCGTTTGTTTAGAGTAGAAACCGCCCCCTCGACCTTGGGGACTGTATGCTATAAGTCCTTTCTGGGGTCGACTATAGGAACTAATTTCTTAAATATAGGGGGAGGACAAAAGGTATGCCGGGCCTTTCCCACTCCTTATTTACTATGTCCGCCACCCGCTTGGGTATAGGAAAAAAATCGGGGGGCACCGGAACCTCTAGGAACTTGTCCATCTTACCTAATTTCTCTGGAATGACCAAATTGTCACAATCATCCAGAGTAGATAATACCTCCTTAAGTAGTGCGTGGAGATGTTGAAATTTAAATTTAAAAGTTACAATATCAGGTTCTGCTTGTTGAGAAATTTTCCCTGAATCTGAAATTTCTCCCTCAGACAAAACCTCCCTCCTGGCCCCTTCAGATAGGTGTGAGGGTATGTCAGAACAGATATTATCAGCGTCCTCTTGCTCTTCAGTGTTTAAAACAGAGCAATCACGCTTTCTCTGATAAGTAGGCATTTTGGAAAAAATGCATGCAATAGAATTATCCATTGCAGCCATTAATTGTTGTATGGTAATAAGTATTGGCGCACTAGATGTACTAGGGGCCTCTTGTGTGGGCAAAACTGGTGTAGACACAGAAGGGGATGATGCAGTACCATGCTTACTCCCCTCATTAGAGGAATCATCTTGGGCAATATCATATCTATGGCATTATTATCCCTACTTTGTTTGGACATTATGACACAAATATATCACATATATTTAAATGGGGAGACACATTGGCTTTCATACATATAGAACATCGTTATCTGATGGTTCAGACATGTTAAACAGGCTTAAACTTGTCAACAAAGCACAAAAAACGTTTTACAATAAAACCGTTACTGTCCCTTTAAATTTCAAACTGAACACACTTTATTACTGAATATGTGAAAAAGTATGAAGGAATTGTTCAAATTTCACCAAAATTTCACCACAGTAACTTAAAGCCTTAAAAGTATTGCACACCAAATTTGAAAGCTTTAACCCTTAAAATAACGGAACCGGAGCCGTTTTTACATTTAACCCCTATACAGTCCCAGGTATCTGCTTTGCTGAGACCCAACCAAGCCCAGAGGGGAATACGATACCAAATGATGCCTTCTATAAGCTTTTTCAGTGGTTCTTAGCTCCTCACACATGCATCTGCATGCCATGCTTTCCAAAAACAACTGCGCATTAGAGGCGCGAAAATGAGGCTCTGTCTATGACTAGAAAAGGCCCCCAGTGAAAAAGGTGTCCAATACAGTGCCTGCCGTTTTTATTAAAACAATCCCCAAGATTTAACAACTATTAAAAGTAATAATCTGCCAAATATACTTAGTAAAGTAATCGTTTTAGCCCAGAAAAAACAGAATTTATGTTTACCTGATAAATTACTTTCTCCAACGGTGTGTCCGGTCCACGGCGTCATCCTTACTTGTGGGATATTCTCTTCCCCAACAGGAAATGGCAAAGAGCCCAGCAAAGCTGGTCACATGATCCCTCCTAGGCTCCGCCTACCCCAGTCATTCGACCGACGTTAAGGAGGAATATTTGCATAGGAGAAACCATATGGTACCGTGGTGACTGTAGTTAAAGAAAATAAATTATCAGACCTGATTAAAAAAACCAGGGCGGGCCGTGGACCGGACACACCGTTGGAGAAAGTAATTTATCAGGTAAACATAAATTCTGTTTTCTCCAACATAGGTGTGTCCGGTCCACGGCGTCATCCTTACTTGTGGGAACCAATACCAAAGCTTTAGGACACGGATGAAGGGAGGGAGCAAATCAGGTCACCTAAATGGAAGGCACCACGGCTTGCAAAACCTTTCTCCCAAAAATAGCCTCAGAAGAAGCAAAAGTATCAAACTTGTAAAATTTGGTAAAAGTGTGCAGTGAAGACCAAGTCGCTGCCCTACATATCTGATCAACAGAAGCCTCGTTCTTGAAGGCCCATGTGGAAGCCACAGCCCTAGTGGAATGAGCCGTGATTCTTTCGGGAGGCTGCCGTCCGGCAGTCTCGTAAGCCAATCTGATGATGCTTTTAATCCAAAAAGAGAGAGAGGTAGAAGTTGCTTTTTGACCTCTCCTTTTACCGGAATAAACAACAAACAAGGAAGATGTTTGTCTAAAATCCTTTGTAGCATCTAAATAGAATTTTAGAGCGCGAACAACATCCAAATTGTGCAACAAACGTTCCTTCTTTGAAACTGGTTTCGGACACAGAGAAGGTACGATAATCTCCTGGTTAATGTTTTTGTTAGAAACAACTTTTGGAAGAAAACCAGGTTTAGTACGTAAAACCACCTTATCTGCATGGAACACCAGATAAGGAGGAGAACACTGCAGAGCAGATAATTCTGAAACTCTTCTAGCAGAAGAAATCGCAACTAAAAACAAAACTTTCCAAGATAATAACTTAATATCAACGGAATGTAAGGGTTCAAACGGAACCCCCTGAAGAACTGAAAGAACTAAGTTGAGACTCCAAGGAGGAGTCAAAGGTTTGTAAACAGGCTTGATTCTAACCAGAGCCTGAACAAAGGCTTGAACATCTGGCACAGCTGCCAGCTTTTTGTGAAGTAACACAGACAAGGCAGAAATCTGTCCCTTCAGGGAACTAGCAGATAATCCTTTTTCCAATCCTTCTTGAAGGAAGGATAGAATCTTAGGAATCTTAACCTTGTCCCAAGGGAATCCTTTAGATTCACACCAACAGATATATTTTTTCCAAATTTTGTGGTAAATCTTTCTAGTTACAGGCTTTCTGGCCTGAACAAGAGTATCGATAACAGAATCTGAGAACCCTCGCTTCGATAAGATCAAGCGTTCAATCTCCAAGCAGTCAGCTGGAGTGAAACCAGATTCGGATGTTCGAACGGACCCTGAACAAGAAGGTCTCGTCTCAAAGGTAGCTTCCAAGGTGGAGCCGATGACATATTCACCAGATCTGCATACTAAGTCCTGCGTGGCCACGCAGGAGCTATCAAGATCACCGACGCCCTCTCCTGATTGATCCTGGCTACCAGCCTGGGGATGAGAGGAAACGGCGGGAACACATAAGCTAGTTTGAAGGTCCAAGGTGCTACTAGTGCATCCACTAGAGCCGCCTTGGGATCCCTGGATCTGGACCCGTAGCAAGGAACTTTGAAGTTCTGACGAGAGGCCATCAGATCCATGTCTGGAATGCCCCACAGCTGAGTGACTTGGGCAAAGATTTCCGGATGGAGTTCCCACTCCCCCGGATGCAATGTCTGACGACTCAGAAAATCCGCTTCCCAATTTTCCACTCCTGGGATGTGGATAGCAGACAGGTGGCAGGAGTGAGACTCCGCCCATAGAATGATTTTGGTCACTTCTTCCATCGCTAGGGAACTCCTTGTTCCCCCCTGATGGTTGATGTACGCAACAGTTGTCATGTTGTCTGATTGAAACCGTATGAACTTGGCCCTCGCTAGCTGAGGCCAAGCCTTGAGAGCATTGAATATCGCTCTCAGTTCCAGAATATTTATCGGTAGAAGAGATTCTTCCCAAGACCAAAGACCCTGAGCTTTCAGGGATCCCCAGACCGCGCCCCAGCCCATCAGACTGGCGTCGGTCGTGACGATGACCCACTCCGGTCTGCGGAATGTCATCCCTTGTGACAGGTTGTCCAGGGACAGCCACCAACGGAGTGAGTCTCTGGTCCTCTGATTTACTTGTATCTTCGGAGACAAGTCTGTATAGTCCCCATTCCACTGACTGAGCATGCACAGTTGTAATGGTCTTAGATGAATGCGCGCAAAAGGAACTATGTCCATTGCCGCTACCATCAAACCGATCACTTCCATGCACTGCGCTATGGAAGGAAGAGGAACGGAATGAAGTATCCGACAAGAGTCTAGAAGTTTTGTTTTTCTGGCCTCTGTCAGAAAAATCCTCATTTCTAAGGAGTCTATTATTGTTCCCAAGAAGGGAACCCTTGTTGACGGAGATAGAGAACTCTTTTCCACGTTCACTTTCCATCCGTGAGATCTGAGAAAGGCCAGGACGATGTCCGTGTGAGCCTTTGCTTGAGGAAGGGACGACGCTTGAATCAGAATGTCGTCCAAGTAAGGTACTACAGCAATGCCCCTTGGTCTTAGCACAGCTAGAAGGGACCCTAGTACCTTTGTGAAAATCCTTGGAGCAGTGGCTAATCCGAAAGGAAGCGCCACGAACTGGTAATGCTTGTCCAGGAATGCGAACCTTAGGAACCGATGATGTTCCTTGTGGATAGGAATATGTAGATACGCATCCTTTAAATCCACTGTGGTCATGAATTGACCTTCCTGGATGGAAGGAAGAATAGTTCGAATGGTTTCCATCTTGAACGATGGAACCTTGAGAAACTTGTTTAAGATCTTGAGATCAAAGATTGGTCTGAACGTTCCCTCTTTTTTGGGAACTATGAACAGATTGGAGTAGAACCCCATCCCTTGTTCTCTTAATGGAACAGGATGAATCACTCCCATTTTTAACAGGTCTTCTACACAATGTAAGAATGCCTGTCTTTTTATGTGGTCTGAAGACAACTGAGACCTGTGGAACCTCCCCCTTGGGGGAAGCCCCTTGAATTCCAGAAGATAACCTTGGGAGACTATTTCTAGCGCCCAAGGATCCAGAACATCTCTTGCCCAAGCCTGAGCGAAGAGAGAGAGTCTGCCCCCCACCAGATCCGGTCCCGGATCGGGGGCCAACATTTCATGCTGTCTTGGTAGCAGTGGCAGGTTTCTTGGCCTGCTTTCCCTTGTTCCAGCCTTGCATTGGTCTCCAAGCTGGCTTGGCTTGAGAAGTATTACCCTCTTGCTTAGAGGACGTAGCACTTTGGGCTGGTCCATTTCTACGAAAGGGACGAAAATTAGGTTTATTTTTTGCCTTGAAAGGCCGATCCTGAGGAAGGGCGTGGCCCTTACCCCCAGTGATATCAGAGATAATCTCTTTCAAGTCAGGGCCAAACAGCGTTTTCCCCTTGAAAGGAATGTAAGTAGCTTGTTCTTGGAAGACGCATCAGCTGACCAAGATTTCAACCAAAGCGCTCTGCGCGCCACAATAGCAAACCCAGAATTCTTAGCCGCTAACCTAGCCAATTGCAAAGTGGCGTCTAGGGTGAAAGAATTAGCCAATTTGAGAGCATTGATTCTGTCCATAATCTCCTCATAAGGAGGAGAATCACTATCGACCGCCTTTATCAGCTCATCGAACCAGAAACATGCGGCTGTAGCTACAGGGACAATGCATGAAATTGGTTGTAGAAGGTAACCCTGCTGAACAAACATCTTTTTAAGTAAACCTTCTAATTTTTTATCCATAGGATCTTTGAAAGCACAACTATCCTCTATGGGTATAGTGGTGCGTTTGTTTAAAGTGGAAACCGCTCCCTCGACCTTGGGGACTGTCTGCCATAAGTCCTTTCTGGGGTCGACCATAGGAAACAATTTTTTAAATATGGGGGGAGGGACGAAAGGAATACCGGGCCTTTCCCATTCTTTATTAACAATGTCCGCCACCCGCTTGGGTATAGGAAAAGCTTCTGGGAGCCCCGGGACCTCTAGGAACTTGTCCATTTTACATAGTTTCTCTGGGATGACCAACTTGTCACAATCATCCAGAGTGGATAATACCTCCTTAAGCAGAATGCGGAGATGTTCCAACTTAAATTTAAACGTAATCACATCAGGTTCAGCTTGTTGAGAAATGTTCCCTGAATCAGTAATTTCTCCCTCAGACAAAACCTCCCTGGCCCCATCAGACTGGGTTAGGGGCCCTTCAGAACCATTATTATCAGCGTCGTCATGCTCTTCAGTATCTAAAACAGAGCAGTCGCGCTTACGCTGATAAGTGTTCATTTTGGCTAAAATGTTTTTGACAGAATTATCCATTACAGCCGTTAATTGTTGCATAGTAAGGAGTATTGGCGCGCTAGATGTACTAGGGGCCTCCTGAGTGGGCAAGACTCGTGTAGACGAAGGAGGGAATGATGCAGTACCATGCTTACTCCCCTCACTTGAGGAATCATCTTGGGCATCATTGTCATTGTCACATAAATCACATTTATTTAAATGAATGGGAATTCTGGCTTCCCCACATTCAGAACACAGTCTATCTGGTAGTTCAGACATGTTAAACAGGCATAAACTTGATAACAAAGTACAAAAAACGTTTTAAAATAAAACCGTTACTGTCACTTTAAATTTTAAACTGAACACACTTTATTACTGCAATTGCGAAAAAACATGAAGGAATTGTTCAAAATTCACCAAATTTTCACCACAGTGTCTTAAAGCCTTAAAAGTATTGCACACCAAATTTGGAAGCTTTAACCCTTAAAATAACGGAACCGGAGCCGTTTTTAACTTTAACCCCTTTACAGTCCCTGGTATCTGCTTTGCGGAGACCCAACCAAGCCCAAAGGGGAATACGATACCAAATGACGCCTTCAGAAAGTCTTTTCTAAGTATCAGAGCTCCTCTCACATGCGACTGCATGTCATGCCTCTCAAAAACAAGTGCGCAACACCGGCGCGAAAATGAGGCTCTGCCTATGATTTGGGAAAGCCCCTAAAGAATAAGGTGCCTAAAACAGTGCCTGCCGATATTATTATATCAAAATACCCAGAATAAATGATTCCTCAAGGCTAAATATGTGTTAATAATGAATCGATTTAGCCCAGAAAAAGTCTACAGTCTTAATAAGCCCTTGTGAAGCCCTTATTTACGATCTTAATAAACATGGCTTACCGGATCCCATAGGGAAAATGACAGCTTCCAGCATTACATCGTCTTGTTAGAATGTGTCATACCTCAAGCAGCAAGAGACTGCTCACTGTTCCCCCAACTGAAGTTAATTGCTCTCAACAGTCCTGTGTGGAACCGCCATGGATTTTAGTGACGGTTGCTAAAATCATTTTCCTCATACAAACAGAAATCTTCATCTCTTTTCTGTTTCTGAGTAAATAGTACATACCAGCACTATTTCAAAATAACAAACTCTTGATTGAATAATAAAAACTACAGTTAAACACTAAAAAACTCTAAGCCATCTCCGTGGAGATGTTGCCTGTACAACGGCAAAGAGAATGACTGGGGTAGGCAGAGCCTAGGAGGGATCATGTGACCAGCTTTGCTGGGCTCTTTGCCATTTCCTGTTGGGGAAGAGAATATCCCACAAGTAAGGATGACGCCGTGGACCGGACACACCTATGTTGGAGAAATGTCTACCAGTTTTTTAAGCCCTAATGAAGCCCTTTATTCTTTTACTTAAACTAAGAAAATGGCTTACCGGTTCCCATAGGGAAAATGACAGCTTCCAGCATTACCGAGTCTTGTTAGAAATGTGTCATACCTCAAGCAGCAAAAGTCTGCTCACTGTTTCCCCCAACTGAAGTTAATTCCTCTCAACAGTCCTGTGTGGAAACAGCCATCGATTTTAGTAACGGTTGCTAAAATCATTTTCCTCTTACAAACAGAAATCTTCATCTCTTTCCTGTTTCAGAGTAAATAGTACATACCAGCACTATTTTAAAATAACAAACTCTTGATTGAAGAATAAAAACTACATTTAAACACCAAAAAACTCTAAGCCATCTCCGTGGAGATGTTGCCTGTACAACGGCAAAGAGAATGACTGGGGAAGGCGGAGCCTAGGAGGGATCATGTGACCAGCTTTGCTGGGCTCTTTGCCATTTCCTGTTGGGGAAGAGAATATCCCACAAGTAAGGATGACGCCGTGGACCGGACACACCTATGTTGGAGAAAAGAGTTGTAGAATGTCTGAAAACCTTGGTAGCCTGAAGATAAAACTTCAATGCACAAACCACATCCAGATTATGAAGTAACCTCTCCTTCGAAGAAGGGTTAGGACACAAAGAAGGAACAAATATTTCCTGATTCATGTTACGGTTAGACACCACCTTGGGGAGAAACCCCAACTCTGTGCGCAGTACAGCCTTATCCGCATGAAACACCAGATAAGGAGGGTCACATTGCAAGGCAGCTAGCTCAAATACTTTGGGTGCCTATGCAATAGCCAACAGGAAGAGAACCTTCCAGGATAGAATCTTAATGTCTATGGAATGCATAGGTTCAAACGGAACCCTCTGCAAAACCTTAAGGACTAAGTTTAAGCTCCAAGCCGGAGCCGACTGCCTAAAGACAAGACTGATTCTAGACAGAGCATGAACAAAAGATTTGATGTCAGGGAGCTCAGCAAGTCTTCTATGCAACAAGACTGATAATGCCGAAATCTGTCACTTTAAGGAACTAGCGGCAAGACCCTTCTGAAAACCATCCTGGAGAAAGGACAGAATCCTGGATACATTCACCTTATGTCAAGGATATCCATGCTTCTCACACCAGGACAAGTCCTCCACACCTTATGGTAGATGCGATGAGTGACTGACTTCCTTGCCTGAATTAGAGTATCAATCACACCTTCAGAAAAGCCTCTCTTGGCTAAGACTAGACGCTCAATCTCCACGCAGTCAGCCTCAGAGAATCTAGATTTTGATGCTGATCCCTGTGACAGGGTAACCACGGAGGAGAGGATGACATCCCCACCAGATCCGCAAACCACATCCTCTGCGGCCACCAAGGAGCAATCAGAATGGACGATGCCCGCTCCTGTTTGATACGTGCCACTAAGCGAGGTAGAAGTGGTAACGGAGGAAAAATGTAAGCTAGGCTGATTCCCCAAGGCACCACTAAGGCATCTATCACCTCTGCCTGGGGATCCCTGGACCTCGACCCGTATCAAGGAAGTTTGCAATTGAGTCTTGACGCCATGAGATCTAACTCCGGCATTCCCCATCTGACAAATCTCCGCAAACACTTTGGGATGAAGAGACCATTCCCCGGATGGAAGGACTGTCTGCTGAGAAAGTCCGCTTCCCAGTTGTCCACACCCTGAATGTGAATCATTCGTACCCCCCTGATGGTTGATGTAAGCCACCAAAGTAATGTTGTCGGTCTGGAATCTGATGATACTGACCGACCCCAGAGAAGGCCAAGCCTTCAGAGCATTGAAGATTGCTCATAGTTCTAGGATGTTGATCGGAAGGAGAGACTCCTCCCTGGACCACTTTCCTTGTGCCATCCTGGCACCCCAAACAGCTCCCCATCCCGACAGACTGGCGTCCGTGGTCACAATCTCCCAGGATGGTCTCAAGAAGGATGTCCCCATGGACAGTTGCTCCGGATGAATCCACCAATAGAGAGAGTTCCAAGTCCGAGCATCCAGGGATATCAGCTGTGATAGATCTGAATGATCGCCGTTCCACTGTCTCAACATGCACAATTGAAGAGGTCTGAGGTGGAACCTGCCGAATGGGATGACATCTATGCTCGTCACCATGAGACCTTTCACCTCCATACATTGAGCCACCAATGGGCTTGAGGAGGACTGAAGGGCAAGACAGATGGACGCAAGCTTCCTGTGCCGCTGATCCATGAGAAATATCTTCATGGACATAGAGTCTATTATCATGCCCAGGAACTCCACTCTATTGCTGGGAATCTTTGTGAAGACTCTCGGGGCCGTCGCCAGACAAAAGGATAGGCCACAAACTGGAATTGTTGGTCAAGAAATACAAATCTTAGGAACCTGAAGTGGTCCCTGTGGATTGGCACATGAAGGTAAGCGTCCTTCAAGTCTACAGAAGTCATAAACTGTCCCTCTTGAACTAGGGGCAGAATAGATCTGATAGTTTCCATTTTGAACGATGGAACACTCCGAAACTTGTTTAAACACTTTAGGTCCAGAATCGGGCGGAATGTGCCCTCCTTCTTTGAAACCACAAAGAGGTTGGAATAGTACCCTAGACCCGTTTCGGCTAGGGGTACTGGTACAATAACCCCGAGAGAGGCAAGATCTCTCTCACACTCTAGAAAGGCCTCTCTCTTCTCTAGTCTTGAAGACAGGTTTGACAGCAGGAATCTGACCCTGGGCGGATGGGATCTGAACCCTATCCTGTAACCCTGGGAGACAACTTCTAGCACCCAAGAGTCCTGAACGTCCTGCAACCATGCGTCTGAGAATAGGGATAATCTGCCCCTACATGACCTGGAGACCGGTCGGGGGTCGCCCCTTCATGCCGATTTCGTCTCGGCGGGCTTTTTGCTCTGCTTGGACTTATTCCAAGATTGAGCCGGCTTACAAGATCCCTTGGACTCGTCCACTTTTGCGGAGGGTTGTCGGCGCTGGGCCCTGTCTACATGAAAGGGATGGAGAGTAGATCCCTTAGGCTTAGCCTTCTTATCCTGCGGTAGGAAAGCTTGCTTGCCTCCCGTAACCATGGATATAATCAAATCCAATCCTGGACGAACAGGATCTTTCCTTGAAAAGGCAGGGACAACAGCCTCACTTTAGAGGTCATGTCCGCAGACCAAGATTTTAGCCACAGAGTCCTGCGCGCTAAAACAGAAAAACCTGACACCTTAGCATTCAGGCGAATAATTTGCATATTGACATCACAGATGAAAGAATGGGTGACCTTCAGCGCCTTAATCTTCTCCTGTATCTCGTCGATGGATGTCTCTCCCTCGACCATTTCACACAGGGATTCACACTAATATGTCGCAGCTCCAGTGACTGCCACAACAGCCGCTGCTGGCTGAAAAACAAACCGTGTGCTGAAACATCTTTCTCAACATGTTATCCAACTTTTTATCCATGGGCTCCTTAAACGACGAACTATCCTCGAGGGGAATAGTCGTCCGCTTCGCGAGTGTAGAAATGGCCCCATCCACCTTAGGGATGGTCCCCCACAGCTCAAGCTGAGAGTCCGGAATGGGGAACAGTTTTTTAAAAGAAGAAGGAGAAAAGGACGACCCCAATCACGCCCATTCATTCTTAATACTTGCCATCTTAACGGTAACCGGGAAAGACTGAGCCATTACCTTGTCAAGCTTAGGAATCACAGGTTCCTCCAGTATCTTAGGTTCCGGAAAATCCAGAGTAGCAAGCACCTGCTGTAGCAGAAAGCGCAAATTCTCCATCCTAAACCTATAACCAGGCTCCTCCGCCGCCGGTTTAAATGACACGGACTGCGATCCACAAGGGGCCTCCTCCGAAGAGTCGGAGTGGGCCTCGTCATCGTATAGAGCCTCTGGATCAGCCAACAGCATGGACAAACCCTGGGCCGGGCCGCTATGATAACCCTACGCTTAGCAGAACGTGGTAAGGCATGGATAACTTTCGAAACTGCCGATTCCAGTTGGTCCGCAAAGTCGGACAGCCAACGAATCTCTCCCGAAGGAGAAACGGTTGGACTGTAGGGACGGCTCAGTAGTACTAGACATCCATTTACATTTAGATGTTGGTACTTTATCAAGGCATGTAGAACATAGTTAGCAGGCTGATCTACTAAAACCTCCTCACAATAAACACAGGAATGAGACTTTGTTAAGGAAGGAGAGCCCTCCAACTCGTCAGAGTACTCCATCGCTTGCGCGTTTGGGTAGACTAACTTTATTTATAAAAAAAGACACCTTTATACCACCAATGGCCGGGCACTCACCACCTCCTAGGACCCGGACTACAGAAACCGCTACGTCTCCTGCGCCACAGAACAACAGAGAAGGATAGCCACACCCAGTCACATGGAATGCCTGGCAGGACTGTCCCTGCACTAGGAAAAAACGTGCCAAAAATGGCCACGCAAAATTTCCGCAAGTAACCTGAAAGTTCCACACATTGCCAGAGCCTCATCTCGCACATAACACAGCAATGACACAATAAACAATATCATGTATAAACCCCCCCTGTTCAATAATCCGTCTTTCAGGAATATTAACCCTTAATTCTGTAAAGATAAAAAGGCGCCACACTGTGACCCTGTCTTCTATGTTATCATTAGTAATAAAAAATGAAACGATCTTACCAGAATCTACGCCGTGGAACAGGAACACGGCACTTCAAGTGTGACAGGTTAGTAGCCTCGCTCCTGACATAGACTTGAGTGAAGAAAGCAGGCAGCGAAACTCGTCAACGCTGATTGCTTATGGAGCTGTTAATATGAGTCAGGATGGTTTCGCAGAAAGACTCTCCCTGCATCTCCGGACTCTAACTTTTACCCAGGCTCTCACTGAGAGGCTGACAGGACTAAATAAAACTCCAGTCCCAATGCGAAGAGTACTACCCTCCATAAGAGACTACGCCGAAACTCTGGCACTTGTCTGCCATCCTCCTGTGATGAAAGGCAAAGAATGACTGGGGGATGAGGGAAGTGGGGGAGGTTTTTACGCCTTTGGCTGGTGTGTCTTTGCCTCCTCTTGGTGGCCAGGTTCTTAATTCCCAACAGTAATGAATGAAGCCGTGGACTCTCCTTCCCTTTAGATGTAAAGCCACAATGTAATATTAATCTTCAAGCAGAAAAATTTAAGATAAAGAAAATTAGTATGCATGGTGTACATGTTTCTTTCAGAACAATAACATAGGTAAATCACTGGCACCATGCAAATGCCAAATATCCCCAGAGCAGAACTTTTTTCATTTTCTGAAATGTGTTTTTTTTTAGTACAACGTTTTCTACAAGTCATTTTGAAATTAAATTCAGTTTTAAATTAAGCAGTTACATGAAAGCACCAGCTCCATTCAAATGTGTTAATTAACTGGAGAATAAAGTATTTTTTAAAAGTTTTACAATATATTTTAGCAGTTGAAAATTTAATTGCAAATTAGCCAAATTGTTGAAGGGATAGTCTAATCAAAATTAAACTTTCATGATTCAGTTAGGGCATGTAATTTTAAACAACCTTCCAATTTACTTTTATTATCAAATTTGCTTTGTTCTCTTGGTATTCTTTGTTGAAAGCTAAACCTAGGTAGGCTCATATACTAATTTATAAGCTCTTTAAGGCCGCCTCTTAGTGCATTTTGACAGTTCTTCACAGCTAGACAGCGCTAGCTCAAGTGTGAGATATATATATCGTTGTGCTCACTCCCATGGAGTTATTTATGAGTCAGCACTAATTGGCTAAAATGCAAGTCTGTCGAAAGAACTGAAATAAGGGGGCAGTATGCCGAGACTTAGGTACAAAGTAATCACATAGGTAAAAAGTATATTAATGTAACCATGTTGGTAATGCAAAACTGGGGAATGGGTAATAGAACCGTGTTGGTTATGCAAAACTGGGAAATGGGTAACCGGGATGATCTATTTTTTTATTTATTTTTTTTAACAATAAACATTCTGGAGTAGACTGTCCCTAAAATGTCTCTTGAATAAATTTGTTTGCTTTGATCTTGAGCTAACATCACATAATTATAAGGTAAAAATGTAGTAATAAAAAAGGTGCATTGCTCACAACGTCTTGCATTTAGGAGCCATAGCTTTGAAAACCAAAAAGGCTAGGCGGCGGGGTTGGAAAAAAATCTGAGCCAAGCATCAATGTGTTGCGCTGTTTGAAGACTACAACCTGCTATGGAGGTAAGCGAAAGCACTAACTGTTCCCGAATGTGTCCCGTTCTCTCGGCAGACATGCTGCATTTCTCTGATCACTGCATGTTATAGCTTGGGGCAAATATCTAGCTAATTTGAAGATTGTTTTATTTGTGTAAAACACACAAGGTTTTCTTCAGTTACTGCTATTTCTAAATATAACTCAAATCGCCAAGTGAAAGAAAAAAAATCCAGCTGTGGTCCCTCTCATGTATTTAGGTTTAACACCCCCTTACATTTATTCATTTTATGCTTCTCCCAGACTTACTTAATCCGTAAGAATTCATGTTCATTTATTACATGTCTTTCATTCAAATACAATGCCTCAGAGGCAGATAAGAAGCAGTGTGAAAGAATAAACATTTAAATGTTACATTTCGCTCCTTTGGATGTTATGTCTTACTAGGCATGGGAGAACATTCGGATTCCGCATTAGTTTGAAAAATGAATGTTGAATATGGCGACAGCGGCATTCAACTCTTTTTGGACCTGGATATATATCAGTGAAAGTGCAACACACAATGATCTGTGCAAATCCAGATTTCTGTGTGCTGCATTTTCCCACTCATACATCCATCTCGAAAAGAGCCAAATGCTGCAGAATGCAGCCATATGCAGCAATGAATGCGGAATCTGAATATTCTCCCATGCCTATTTATCACAGACTTAAAGGGACACTAAACCCAAATTTTTTCTTTCATGATTCAGATAGAGAATACAACTTCCAAATTTACTTCTATTATCTAATTTGCTTCATTTTTTAGATATCCTTTGTTGAAGAAAGAGCAATGCACATGGGAGAGCCAATCACAGGAGGCATCTATGTGCAGCAACCAATCAGCAGCTACTGAGCCTATCTAGATATGCTTTTCAGCTAAGAATATCAAGAGAAGGAAGCAAATTAGATAATAGAAGTAAATTAGAAAGCTGTTTAAAACTGCATGCTCTTTCTAAATCATGAAAGAAAAAATTTAGGTTTCATGTCCCTTTAAGTGAATTCAGTGTAGGTCGATGACAGTTATCATGCTAATGTTGATTTTAAAGGGACAGTAAATTATTCATTTTCTTTTGCATAACTGTGCAGCATGTGCACAATTTATGTATCACACTCCTGTGCTGTATAAAGCATTGCGAGTGAGCAGATTGTAATTTTTTTCAAATGTGATATGCTCGTGCTTTTTTTTTTCATTTTTATTTATTTTTCCCACTAAAATACAAGTAAAACATTACAGAAAGAAAAAAAAATCATAACATTGCCCCAAATAAAAAGATAAATATCAGAGAATTCACTAAAATCCATGCAGTGTTTTTCTGAATACAAAACCCTAACAAAAGAGAAGAAGAAAAAAGCAAACCTTCCCCCTGTTCACTTTTTAATATTGAGTTAGTCATATTTTGAGAATTCATAAACGGATACAAAAGCTGTCATTGGGTATTTAACGGCATTGAATTAATAGGACTCTCCCATTTAGAAAAAAAGGGAAATATTTAGTTCAGAGATAATCGATATAGCCTGTTTTTCTAAGACCATTTGAAGATTTATTTAGTTAACCTCTTTAATCTTTGGTTCTCTCTTCTCTTTACATGATATAAGAATCAGATTCCTCCCTGCTAAGATTACAGTATTCACAAAATAAACATTAAGTCTTATCATTCCTATTAACTAAGAAAACCACTGTTTCTTATGTAAATTACATTCTTGTTTATTTACATGTTTAAGCCAAAAACGTATCCGATTCCAAAATATTTTGACCTTAGGACATTCCCAAAAATAATTAACTAAATTCGCCAGAGGAAAATTACATTTGATACAAGCAATGTTTGTTTGTCTCAACCATTTTGAGGTCAAAGAGGGAGTTATACAAGTCCTAATAAGCTGTTTCATGTGAGATTCCCACCAGGCTGAAGAAGGCGTAACCCTGTCCACCCTGTTGATGAGTGCTGTCAAATCCTCAGAATCAAACCTCTTATAGATCCAAATTTCATTTCAGCTAATTAAACACATCATTTATACCAATAAGAAATTGAGTGAGCCTCTGCTTTATATAACTTAAGACCCATAGAGAGCATCTGAATAAAAACAGAATTTATGTTTACCTGATAAATTACTTTCTCCAACGGTGTGTCCGGTCCACGGCGTCATCCTTACTTGTGGGATATTCTCTTCCCCAACAGGAAATGGCAAAGAGCCCAGCAAAGCTGGTCACATGATCTCTCCTAGGCTCCGCCTACCCCAGTCATTCGACCGACGTTAAGGAGGAATATTTGCATAGGAGAAACCATATGATACCGTGGTGACTGTAGTTAAAGAAAATAAATTATCAGACCTGATTAAGAAACCAGGGCGGGCCGTGGACCGGACACACCGTTGGAGAAAGTAATTTATCAGGTAAACATAAATTCTGTTTTCTCCAACATAGGTGTGTCCGGTCCACGGCGTCATCCTTACTTGTGGGAACCAATACCAAAGCTTTAGGACACGGATGATGGGAGGGAGCAAATCAGGTCACCTAGATGGAAGGCACCACGGCTTGCAAAACCTTTCTCCCAAAAATAGCCTCAGAAGAAGCAAAAGTATCAAACTTGTAAAATTTGGTAAAAGTGTGCAGTGAAGACCAAGTCGCTGCCCTACATATCTGATCAACAGAAGCCTCGTTCTTGAAGGCCCATGTGGAAGCCACAGCCCTAGTGGAATGAGCTGTGATTCTTTCGGGAGGCTGCCGTCCGGCAGTCTCGTAAGCCAATCTGATGATGCTTTTAATCCAAAAAGAGAGAGAGGTAGAAGTTGCTTTTTGACCTCTCCTTTTACCGGAATAAACAACAAACAAGGAAGATGTTTGTCTAAAATCCTTTGCAGCATCTAAATAGAATTTTAGAGCGCGAACAACATCCAAATTGTGCAACAAACGTTCCTTCTTCGAAACTGGTTTCGGACACAGAGAAGGTACGATAATCTCCTGGTTAATGTTTTTGTTAGAAACAACTTTTGGAAGAAAACCAGGTTTAGTACGTAAAACCACCTTATCTGCATGGAACACCAGATAAGGAGGAGAACACTGCAGAGCAGATAATTCTGAAACTCTTCTAGCAGAAGAAATTGCAACCAAAAACAAAACTTTCCAAGATAATAACTTAATATCAACGGAATGTAAGGGTTCAAACGGAACCCCCTGAAGAACTGAAAGAACTAAGTTGAGACTCCAAGGAGGAGTCAAAGGTTTGTAAACAGGCTTGATTCTAACCAGAGCCTGAACAAAGGCTTGAACATCTGGCACAGCTGCCAGCTTTTTGTGAAGTAACACAGACAAGGCAGAAATCTGTCCCTTCAGGGAACTTGCAGATAATCCTTTTTCCAATCCTTCTTGAAGGAAGGATAGAATCTTAGGAATCTTAACCTTGTCCCAAGGGAATCCTTTAGATTCACACCAACAGATATATTTTTTCCAAATTTTGTGGTAAATCTTTCTAGTTACAGGCTTTCTGGCCTGAACAAGAGTATCGATAACAGAATCTGAGAACCCTCGCTTCGATAAGATCAAGCGTTCAATCTCCAAGCAGTCAGCTGGAGTGAGACCAGATTCGGATGTTCGAACGGACCTTGAACAAGAAGGTCTCGTCTCAAAGGTAGCTTCCATGGTGGAGCCGATGACATATTCACCAGATCTGCATACCAAGTCCTGCGTGGCCACGCAGGAGCTATCAAGATCACCAACGCCCTTTCCTGATTGATCCTGGCTACCAGCCTGGGGATGAGAGGAAACGGCGGGAATACATAAGCTAGTTTGAAGGTCCAAGGTGCTACTAGTGCATCCACTAGAGCCGCCTTGGGATCCCTGGATCTGGACCCGTAGCAAGGAACTTTGAAGTTCTGACGAGAGGCCATCAGAACCATGTCTGGAATGCCCCACAGTTGAGTGACTTGGGCAAAGATTTCCGGATGGAGTTCCCACTCCCCCGGATGCAATGTCTGACGACTCAGAAAATCCGCTTCCCAATTTTCCACTCCTGGGATGTGGATAGCAGACAGGTGGCAGGAGTGAGACTCCGCCCATAGAATGATTTTGGTCACTTCTTCCATCGCCAGGGAACTCCTTGTTCCCCCCTGATGGTTGATGTACGCAACAGTTGTCATGTTGTCTGATTGAAACCGTATGAACTTGGCCCTCGCTAGCTGAGGCCAAGCCTTGAGAGCATTGAATATCGCTCTCAGTTCCAGAATATTTATCGGTAGAAGAGATTCTTCCCGAGACCAAAGACCCTGAGCTTTCAGGGATCCCCAGACCGCGCCCCAGCCCATCAGACTGGCGTCGGTCGTGACAATGACCCACTCTGGTCTGCGGAAGGTCATCCCTTGTGACAGGTTGTCCAGGGACAGCCACCAACGGAGTGAGTCTCTGGTCCTCTGATTTACTTGTATCCTCGGAGACAAGTTTGTATAGTCCCCATTCCACTGACTGAGCATGCACAGTTGTAATGGTCTTAGATGAATGCGCGCAAAAGGAACTATGTCCATTGCCGCTACCATCAAACCTATCACTTCCATGCACTGCGCTATGGAAGGAAGAGGAACGGAATGAAGTATCCGACAAGAGTCTAGAAGTTTTGTTTTTCTGGCCTCTGTCAGAAAAATCCTCATTTCTAAGGAGTCTATTATTGTCCCCAAGAAGGGAACCCTTGTTGACGGAGATAGAGAACTCTTTTCCACGTTCACTTTCCATCCGTGAGATCTGAGAAAGGCCAGGACGATGTCCGTGTGAGCCTTTGCTTGAGGAAGGGACGACGCTTGAATCAGAATGTCGTCCAAGTAAGGTACTACAGCAATGCCCCTTGGTCTTAGCACAGCTAGAAGGGACCCTAGTACCTTTGTGAAAATCCTTGGAGCAGTGGCTAATCCGAAAGGAAGCGCCACGAACTGGTAATGCTTGTCCAGGAATGCGAACCTTAGGAACCGATGATGTTCCTTGTGGATAGGAATATGTAGATACGCATCCTTTAAATCCACCGTGGTCATGAATTGACCTTCCTGGATGGAAGGAAGAATTGTTCGAATGGTTTCCATTTTGAACGATGGAACCTTGAGAAACTTGTTTAAGATCTTGAGATCTAAGATTGGTCTGAACGTTCCCTCTTTTTTGGGAACTATGAACAGATTGGAGTAGAACCCCATCCCTTGTTCTCCTAATGGAACAGGATGAATCACTCCCATTTTTAACAGGTCTTCTACACAACGTAAGAATGCCTGTCTTTTTATGTGGTCTGAAGACAACTGAGACCTGTGGAACCTCCCCCTTGGGGGAAGCCCCTTGAATTCCAGAAGATAACCTTGGGAGACTATTTCTAGCGCCCAAGGATCCAGAACATCTCTTGCCCAAGCCCGAGCGAAGAGAGAGAGTCTGCCCCCCACCAGATCCGGTCCCGGATCGGGGGCCAACATTTCATGCTGTCTTGGTAGCAGTGGCAGGTTTCTTGGCCTGCTTTCCCTTGTTCCAGCCTTGCATTGGTCTCCAAGCTGGCTTGGCTTGAGAAGTATTACCCTCTTGCTTAGAGGACGTAGCACTTTGGGCTGGTCCGTTTCTACGAAAGGGACGAAAATTAGGTTTATTTTTGGCCTTGAAAGGCCGATCCTGAGGAAGGGCGTGGCCCTTACCCCCAGTGATATCAGAGATAATCTCTTTCAAGTCAGGGCCAAACAGCGTTTTCCCCTTGAAAGGAATGTTAAGTAGCTTGTTCTTGGAAGACGCATCAGCTGACCAAGATTTCAACCAAAGCGCTCTGCGCGCCACAATAGCAAACCCAGAATTCTTAGCCGCTAACCTAGCCAATTGCAAAGTGGCGTCTAGGGTGAAAGAATTAGCCAATTTGAGAGCATTGATTCTGTCCATAATCTCCTCATAAGGAGGAGAATCACTATCGACCGCCTTTACCAGCTCATCAAACCAGAAACACGCGGCTGTAGCGACAGGGACAATGCATGAAATTGGTTGTAGAAGGTAACCCTGCTGAACAAACATCTTTTTAAGTAAACCTTCTAATTTTTTATCCATAGGATCTTTGAAAGCACAACTATCTTCTATGGGTATAGTGGTGCGTTTGTTTAAAGTGGAAACCGCTCCCTCGACCTTGGGGACTGTCTGCCATAAGTCCTTTTTGGGGTCGACCATAGGAAACAATTTTTTAAATATGGGGGGAGGGACGAAAGGAATACCGGGCCTTTCCCATTCTTTATTTACAATGTCCGCCACCCGCTTGGGTATAGGAAAAGCTTCTGGGAGCCCCGGGACCTCTAGGAACTTGTCCATTTTACATAGTTTCTCTGGGATGACCAACTTGTCACAATCATCCAGAGTGGATAATACCTCCTTAAGCAGGATGCGGAGATGTTCCAACTTAAATTTAAACGTAATCACATCAGGTTCAGCTTGTTGAGAAATGTTCCCTAAATCAGTAATTTCTCCCTCAGACAAAACCTCCCTGGCCCCATCAGACTGGTTTAGGGGCCCTTCAGAACCATTATTATCAGCGTCGTCATGCTCTTCAGTATCTAAAACAGAGCAGTCGCGCTTACGCTGATAAGTGTGCATTTTGGCTAAAATGTTTTTGACAGAATTATCCATTACAGCCGTTAATTGTTGCATAGTAAGGAGTATTGGCGCGCTAGATGTACTAGGGGCCTCCTGAGTGGGCAAGACTCGTGTAGACGAAGGAGGGAATGATGCAGTACCATGCTTACTCCCCTCACTTGAGGAATCATCTTGGGCATCATTGTCATTGTCACATAAATCACATTTATTTAAATGAGAAGGAACTCTGGCTTCCCCACATTCAGAACACAGTCTATCTGGTAGTTCAGACATGTTAAACAGGCATAAACTTGATAACAAAGTACAAAAAACGTTTTAAAATAAAAACGTTACTGTCACTTTAAATTTTAAACTGAACACACTTTAATACTGCAATTGCGAAAAAATATGAAGGAATTGTTCAAAATTCACCAAAATTTCACCACAGTGTCTTAAAGCCTTAAAAGTATTGCACACCAAATTTGGAAGCTTTAACCCTTAAAATAACGGAACCAGAGCCGTTTTTAACTTTAACCCCTTTACAGTCCCTGGTATCTGCTTTGCTGAGACCCAACCAAGCCCAAAGGGGAATACGATACCAAATGACGCCTTCAGAAAGTCTTTTCTATGTATCAGAGCTCCTCACACATGCGACTGCATGTCATGCCTCTCAAAAACAAGTGCGCAACACCGGCGCGAAAATGAGGCTCTGCCTATGATTTGGGAAAGCCCCTAAAGAGAAAGGTGTCTAAAAAAGTGCCTGCCGATATAATCTTATCAAAATACCCAGATTAAATGATTCCTCAAGGCTAAATATGTGTTAATAATGAATCGATTTAGCCCAGAAAAAGTCTACAGTCTTAATAAGCCCTTGTGAAGCCCTTATTTACAATCTTAATAAACATGGCTTACCGGATCCCATAGGGAAAATGACAGCTTCCAGCATTACATCGTCTTGTTAGAATGTGTCATACCTCAAGCAGCAAGAGACTGCTCACTGTTCCCCCAACTGAAGTTAATTCCTCTCAACAGTCCTGTGTGGAACAGCCATGGATTTTAGTAACGGTTGCTAAAATCATTTTCCTCATGCAAACAGAAATCTTCATCTCTTTTCTGTTTCTGAGTAAATAGTACATACCAGCACTATTTTAAAATAACAAACTCTTGATTGAATAATAAAAACTACAGTTAAACACTAAAAAACTCTAAGCCATCTCCGTGGAGATGTTGCCTGTACAACGGCAAAGAGAATGACTGGGGTAGGCGGAGCCTAGGAGGGATCATGTGACCAGCTTTGCTGGGCTCTTTGCCATTTCCTGTTGGGGAAGAGAATATCCCACAAGTAAGGATGACGCCGTGGACCGGACACACCTATGTTGGAGAAATGTTTCTTCTTCAAATCAGCTAAAAATTTCTACATTGGAAATAAGAAAAAAAAAGAAAGAAATCTTCATTTGAAATGTCAAACTCCAGTCTAATATCGTTAAGATATAATTATCTTACACTATATGTTATTAACCAATTGGTAAATTCATTCTAATACCTTATCTTTCCAGAATATAAAGACTTTAGAATTCAACCCGGGGGGGGGGGTGAAGCATTCCATTATTGAAAGAAAATGTGAGACCTAATCATTTGTAAACATTGACGTAATTTTTGCCAAGCTAGGAAAATATTATACAAATGTCACAAATCTTAACATCATATGGGAAAAGTGCTTTTGGAGTATGTAATAAAGCCTTAAAAGAAAAAGGCTTAAAGGGACATCTTAAAGGGACATGAAACCCATTTTTTTCTTTTATGATATAGAAAGAGCATGCAATTTTAAACAACTTTCTAATGTACTTCCATTATCTAATTTGTTTTATTCTCTTGATATTCTTTACTAAAAGCATATCTAGATAGGCTCAGTAGCTGCTGATTGGTAGCTGCACTTAAAAGCCTCATGTGATTGGCTCACCCGTGTGCATTGCTTTTTCTTCAACTAAGGATATCTAAAAAATGAAGCAAAATAAATAGAAGTAAATTGGACTGTTTTAATTTGTATTCTCTTTCTGAATCATGAAAGAAAAATTTGGGGTTTAGTGTCCCTTTAAAATCTTACCTTAGATTAAGCTGTAAATAGCCTCCTGCACCCTTTTCTAGATCATGCATAAGGAACGGTAAAAAAGTTATTTTAAAATGTATATTATTCCTGGCCACTTTGAAATGGATGCCAAGCTCCGCTCACTGATGACAGTCTCTTGTACCTTTTCTATATCATGCAGCAGTTATTTGCTGCTTAATCTAAGGTAAGCCTTTAAAATGACTAAGATGTAGACTGTCCTTTTAACTATTACCCCTTCTAAACTAAAGAATATTATTCATTTTGGTTTTTCCAGTCTATTGCAATCCTGCCTAAACAGATGGAATTGGCTCTCTGAAGGCAGAGAAAGGCTAAACTCCCAAATCTCCGCTCTAATCTTAGATTTCCCAATGACAATCATTTTGCTTGTTAATCGACCACATGTTGCACAATTATGTAAAAATATTTGTTGACTGTACCTTTTATATACTTACACTAAAATTCAACTTTAAAAACATTCAAACTAGAAAAACATAACTTATGCTTACCTGATAAATTTATTTCTCTTGTAGTGTATCCAGTCCACGGATCATCCATTACTTATGGGATATTCTCCTTCCCAACAGGAAGTTGCAAGAGGATCACCCACAGCAGAGCTGCTATATAGCTCCTCCCCTAACTGCCATATCCAGTCATTCGACCGAAACAAACAGAGAAAGGAGAAACCATAGGGTGCAGTGGTGACTGTAGTTTAATTAAATTTTAGACCTGCCTTAAAATGACAGGGCGGGCCGTGGACTGGATACACTACAAGAGAAATAAATTTATCAGGTAAGCATAAATTATGTTTTCTCTTGTTAAGTGTATCCAGTCCACGGATCATCCATTACTTATGGGATACCAATACCAAAGCTAAAGTACACGGATGATGGGAGGGACAAGGCAGGGATTAAGCGGAAGGAACCACTGCCTGAAGAACCTTTCTCCCAAAAACAGCCTCCGAAGAAGCAAAAGAATCAAATTTGTAACATTTTGAAAAAGTGTGAAGCGAAGACCAAGTCGCGGCCTTGCAAATCTGTTCAACAGAGACCTCATTTTTAAAGGCCCAGGTGGAAGCCACAGCTCTAGTAGAATGAGCTGTAATTCTTTCAGGGGGCTGCTGTCCAGCAGTCTCATAGGCTAGGCGTTTAATACTCTGAAGCCAAAAGGAAAGAGAGGTTGCCGAAGCTTTTTGACCTCTCCTCTGTCCAGAATAAACGACAAACAGGGAAGATGTTTGACGAAAATCTTTAGTAGCTTGTAAGTAAAACTTCAAGGAACGGACTACGTCCAGATTATGTAAAAGACGTTCCTTCTTTGAAGAAGGATTAGGACACAATGATGGAACAACAATCTCTTGATCGATATTCTTGTTAGAAACCACCTAAGGTAAAAACCCAGGTTTGGTACGCAGAACTACCTTATCTGCATGAAAAATCAGATAAGGAGAATCACATTGTAAGGCAGATAGCTCAGAGACTCTCCGAGCCGAGGAAATAGCCATCAAAAACAGAACTTTCCAAGATAAAAGCTTAATATCAATGGAATGAAGGGGTTCAAACGGAACACCTTGAAGAACTTTAAGAACCAAGTTTAAGCTCCACGGGGGAGCAACAGGTTTAAACACAGGCTTAATTCTAACCAAAGCCTGACAAAATGCCTGGACGTCTGGAACTTCTGCCAGACGCTTGTGCAAAAGGACAGAGCAGAAATCTGTCCCTTTAAGGAACTAGCTGATAATCCTTTGTCCAAACCCTCTTGGAGAAAGGACAATATCCTAGGAAGCCTAACCTTACTCCATGAGTAATTCTTGGATTCACACCAGTAGAGATATGTACGCCATATCTTGTGATAGATTTTCCTGGTAACAGGCTTTCGTGCCTGTATTAAGGTATCAATGACTGACTCGGAGAAGCCACGCTTTGATAGAATCAAGCGTTCAATCTCCATGCAGTCAGTCTCAGAGAAATTAGATTTGGATGATTGAAAGGACCTTGTATTAGAAGGTCCTGTCTTAGAGGCAGAGTCCATGGTGGAAAGGATGACATGTCCACTAGGTCTGCATACCAGGTCCTGCGTGGCCACGCGGGCGCTATTAGAATCACTGATGCTCTCTCCTGTTTGATTTTGGCAATCAGTCGAGGGAGCAGAGGAAACGGTGGAAAAACCTAAGCCAGGTTGAAGAACCAAGGCGCTGCTAGAGCATCTATCAGCGTCGCTTCTGGGTCCCTGGACCTGGATCCGTAACAAGGAAGCTTGGCGTTCTGGTAAGACGCCATGAGATCCAACTCTGGTTTGCCCCAACGATGAATCAGCTGAGCAAACACCTCCGGATGGAGTTCCCACTCCCCCGGGTGAAAAGTCTGACGACTTAGAAAATCCGCCTCCCAGTTCTCCACGCCTGGGATATGGATTGCTTACAGGTGGCAAGAGTGAGTCTCTGCCCAGCAAATTATTTTTGAGACTTCTGACATCGCTAGGGAACTCCTGGTTCCCCCTTGATGGTTGATGTAAGCCACAGTCGTGATATTGTCCGACTGAAATCTGATGAACCTCAGTGTTGCTAACTGAGGCCAAGCCAGAAGAGCATTGAATATTGCTCTTAACTCCAGAATATTTATCGGAAGGAGTTTCTCCTCCTGAGTCCACGATCCCTGTGCCTTCAGGGAGTTCCAGACTGCACCCCAACCTAGAAGGCTGGCATCTGTTGTTACAATTGTCCAATCTGGCCTGCGAAAGGTCATACCCTCGGACAGGTGGACCCGAGACAACCATCAGAGAAGAGAATCTCTGGTCTCTTGATCCAGATTTAGCAGAGGGGACAAATCTGTGTAATCCCCATTCCACTGACTTAGCATGCATAATTGCAGCGGTCTGAGATGTAGGCGCGCAAATGGCACTATGTCCATTGCCGCTACCATTAAGCCGATCACCTCCATACACTGAGCCACCGAAGGGCGCGGAATGGAATGAAGAATACGGCAAGCATTTAGAAGCTTTGATAACCTGGACTCCGTCAGGTAAATTTTCATCTCTACAGAATCTATAAGAGTCCCTAAGAAGGAGACTCTTGTGAGTGGGGATAGAGAACTCTTTTCCTCGTTCACTTTCCACCTGTGCGATCTCAGAAATGCCAGAACTATCTCTGTATGAGACTTGGCAATTTGAAAGCTTGACGCCTGTATCAGGATGTCGTCTAGATACGGAGCCACCGCTATGCCTTGCGGTCTTAGAACCGCCAGAAGTGAGCCCAGAACCTTCGTAAAGATTCTCGGGGCTGTAGCCAACCCGAAGGGAAGAGCTACAAATTGGTAATGCCTGTCTAGAAAGGCAAACCTTAGGAACCGATGATGATCTTTGTGAATCGGTATGTGAAGGTAGGCATCCTTTAAGTCCACTGTGGTCATGTACTGACCCTCTTGGATCATGGGTAGGATGGTCCGAATAGTTTCCATTTTGAAAGATGGAACTCTGAGGAATTTGTTTAAGATCTTTAGATCCAAAATTGGTCTGAAGGTTCCCACTTTTTTGGGAAGCACAAACAGATTTGAATAAAAACCCTGTCCTTGTTCCGTCCGCGGAACTGGATGGATCACTCCCATTACTAGGAGGTCTTGCACACAGCGTAGGAATGCCTCTTTCTTTATCTGATTTGCAGATAACCTTGAAAGATGAAATCTCCCTTGTGGAGGGGAAGCTTTGAAGTCCAGAAGATATCCCTGAGATATGATCTCCAACGCCCAGGGATCCTGAACATCTCTTGCCCACGCCTGGGCGAAGAGAAAAATTCTGCCCCCTACTAGATCCGTCGCCGGATAGGGGGCCGTTCCTTCATGCTGTCTTAGAGGCAGCAGCAGGCTTTCTGGCCTGCTTGCCTTTGTTCCAGGACTGCTTAGGTTTCCAGGCCTGCTTAAATTGAGCAAAAGTTCCCTCTTGTCTTGAAGCGGAGGAAGTTGATGCTGCACCTGCCTTGGAATTTCGAAAGGCACGAAAATTAGACTGTTTGGCCTTTGATTTGGCCCTGTCCTGAGGAAGGGTATGACCCTTACCTCCAGTAATGTCAGCAATAATTTCTTTCAAACCAGGACCGAATAAGGTCTGCCCCTTGAAAGGAATGTTGAGTAATTTAGACTTTGAAGTCACATCAGCTGACCAGGATTTGAGCCATAGCGCCCTACGCGCCTGGATGGCGAATCCGGAATTCTTAGCCGTTAGTTTAGTCAAATGAACAATGGCATCAGAAACAAATCAGTTAGCTAGCTTAAGAGTTCTAAGCTTGTCAACAATTTCAGTCAATGGAGCTGTATGGATGGCCTCTTCCAGGGCCTCAAACTAGAATGCCGCCGCAGCAGTGACAGGCGCAATGCATGCAAGGGGCTGTAAAATAAAACCTTGTTGAATAAACATTTTCTTAAGGTAACCCTCTAATTTTTTATCCATTGGATCTGAAAAAGCACAACTGTCCTCAACCGGGATAGTGGTACGCTTTGCTAAAATTAGAAACTGCTCCCTCCACCTTAGGGACAGTCTTCCATAAGTCCCGTGTAGTGGCATCTATTGGAAACATTTTTCTAAATATAGGAGGTGGGGAAAAGGGCACACCGGGCCTATCCCACTCCTTACTAATAATTTCTGTAAGCCTTTTAGGTATTGGAAAAACATCAGTACTCACCGGCACTGCATAGTATTTATCCAGCCTACACAATTTCTCTGGCACTGCAATTGTGTCACAGTCATTCAGAGTAGCTAATACCTCCCCAAGCAATACACGGAGGTTCTCAAGCTTAAATTTAAAATTAGAAATCTCTGAATCAGGTCTCCCCGAATCAGAGACGTCACCCACAGACTGAAGCTCTCCGTCCTCAGGTTCTGCATATTGTGACGCAGTATCAGACATGGCTCTTACAGCATCTACGCGCTCTGTATCTCATCTAACCCCAGAGCTATCGCGCTTGCCTCTCAATTCAGGCAATCTGGATAATACCTCTGACAGGGTATTATTCATGATTGCAGCCATGTCCTGCAAAGTAATCGCTATGGGCGTCCGTGATGTACTTGGCGCCATATTAGCGTGCGTCCCTTGAGCGGGAGACGAAGGGTCCGACACGTGGGAAGAGTTAGTCGGCATAACTTCCCCCTCGACAGACCCCTCTGGTGACAATTCTTTTATAGATAAAGACTGATCTTTACTGTTTAAGGTGAAATCAATACATTTAGTACACATTCTCCTATGGGGCTCCACCATGGCTTTTAAACATAATGAACAAGTATCCTCTGTTTCAGACTTGTTTTTACAGACTAGCAATGAGACTAGCAAGCTTGGAAAACACTTTAAAGCAAGTTAACAAGGAATATAAAAAAACGTTACTGTGCCTTTAAGAGAAACAAATTTTGACAAAATTTGAAATAACAGTGAAAAAAGGCAGTTACACTAACAAAATTTTTACAGTGTATGTAACAAGTCAGCAGAGCATTGCACCCACTTGCAAATGGATGATTAACCCCTTAATAACAAAAACAGAATAATAAATGACAAAAACGTTTTTTAAACACAGTCACAACAACTGCCACAGTCAACTGTGATTGTTACCCTCCTCAAACACGACTTTGAAGCCTTTTGAGCCCTTCAGAGATGTCCTGTATCATGCAGAGGGAAGCTGAATGTCTCTGTCAGTATTTTTATCTGCACAGAAAAGCACTAAAATAGGCCCTTCCCACTCATATTGCAACAGTGGAAAGCTTCAGGAAACTGTCTCTAGGTAGAAATCAAACCAGCCATGTGGAAAAAAACTAGGCCCCAACAAGTTTTGTCACCAAACATATATAAAAATGATTAACATGCCAGCAAACGTTTTATATTACATTTTTATAAGAGTATGCATCTCTATTAATAAGCCTGATATCAGAAGCTATCACTGCATTGAAGGCTTTACTTACATTAATCCGGTATAAGCAGCATTTTCTAGCAAATTCCATCCCTAGAAAAATATTAACTGCACATACCTTATTGCAGGAAAACCTGCACGCCATTCCCTCTCTGAAGTTACCTCACTCCTCAGAATATGTGAGAACAGCCATGGATCTTAGTAACTTCTGCTAAGATCATAGAAAATGCAGGCAGAGTCTTCTTCTAAATACTGCCTGAGATAAACAGCACACTCCGGTACCATTTAAAAATAACAAACTTTTGATTGAAGAAATAAACTAAGTATAAAACACCACACTCCTCTTACGACCTCCATCTTCGTTGAGGCTTGCAAGAGAATGACTGGATATGGCAGTTAGGGGAGGAGCTATATAACAGCTCTGCTGTGGGTGATCCTCTTGCAACTTCCTGTTAGGAAGGAGAATATCCCATAAGTAATGGATGATCCGTGGACTGGATACACTTAACAAGAGAAAACACATTAACATTTAGTCAATACATATTAAAGGGATATAAAGGTCTTGCTCAGTCTATATCATAAGAGCAAGTGCATTTATAACAGGGTTTGAGGTCCCCACTTTGGCCCACTGCTTGCAACTAAGTTCTCAAGAAGGAAAAAAAGAGAATGCTTGTAGCATGATTAAGGGTGGACAAGGCAAATCCACATATTTTATTAATAGCATTCCCAGACAATGTTGCCTGTCTGAGGTGTGAAAAATTGTTTCCTGCAACAATTAACACATTTATAGGACTGTCTCATGTGTGACAATATATTTGTGGTAGTTCTGCCATTACAGGTGATTTTAAATAGTGACCATATTCCCCTGTGCTTGGTTTTACATAGACCTGTTGTGGCTTGAATTATTTTTAAAAAAGACATAAGCATGATTCAGCTGTCCACACAGAGTGAACCCCAAGTAGATGCCTTTGTTAATTTCCCAAGTAACCAGTTTATTTGAGGCTAAACTAGAAGAGAAGATATTTAGAGGAAATGAGTTTACTATATTGCTTATAAAGAATAGGTAACAAGCTAATATTACAATTAATAGAAATAGATAGCCAAGCTTATGCAATTCTCGCAATCATGGGTTTTGTCAAAATATGGCAACGGCTCTCTGTTTTCAACTTTGCCATAATGATATTGCCTGGGAAAATCGCTCTTTCCTTAATACCACAGGTTTAACTAATAAAACTAACTAGGTTAACATTTAACCGAATATAAGATATATAAATCAGAGTATGTTTGATATTTTTTTGCTTTGCTCTAAAGCTTACGAATACATTGAAACAAAAAAACAAATTATGCTTACCTGATAATTTTCTTTTCTTCTGATGGAGAGAGTCCACAGCTGCATTTATTACTTTTGGGAATAAGAACCTGGCCACCAGGAGGAGGCAAAGACACCCAAGCCAAAGGCTTAAAAACTCCTCCCACTCCCCTCATCCCCCAGTCATTCAACCGAGGAACAAGGACCAGTAGAAGAAATATAAGGTGAAAGGTGCCAGAAAAATAAAATAAGGACGCCCCACAAAAAAAAAAAAGGTGTGGGGATCTGTGGACTCTTTCCATCAGAAGAAAAGAAAATTATCAGGTAAGCATAATTTATCTTTTTCTTTGTAAATAGAAAGAGTCCACAGCTGCATTCATTACTTTTGGGAAAACAATACCCAAGCTATAGAGGACACTGAATGCCAATATGGGAGGGTACAATAGGTGGCTCATACTGAGGGCACAAAGCCTGAACCCCTACCCAAAAAAAAAAAAAAAAACACTTTGCCCCAAGGACACTGACCCGCAGATAGTCCAGAAGCCAAGCTAGAGACCGCAAATCAGACTCAACTGAGCCAACAGTCGGTCCCTCACCACTCACCCCACACTAATGAAGGAGACACCAGCCTAAACTCCCAAGGGGACAAGGCAAAGGAGAACTGAAGGAAACTGAAAGGTCACCACAATCCATAAAAGGAAACCTCCAATAGTGAGCCCAGCTCACAAAGAAAAGGAGGCTACACCTAGACCAAGCGGATCCCGGGATAAGACCAGGCATAGAGAAAGAGAAAGTCTTCTCTCCAACATCATGCAAGCACTGAAAGACAACTGAAGACAGAGTCCTCACAGCGATTGAACATAGAATACAAAAACATAATTTATGTAAGAACTTACCTGATAAATTCATTTCTTTCATATTAGCAAGAGTCCATGAGCTAGTGACGTATGGGATATACATTCCTACCAGGAGGGGCAAAGTTTCCCAAACCTCAAAATGCCTATAAATACACCCCTCACCACACCCACAATTCAGTTTAACGAATAGCCAAGAAGTGGGGTGATAAAAAAGTGCAAAAGCATATAAAATAAGGAATTGGAATAATTGTGCTTTATACAAAAATCATAACCACCACAAAAAAAGGGCGGGCCTCATGGACTCTTGCTAATATGAAAGAAATGAATTTATCAGGTAAGTTCTTACATAAATTATGTTTTCTTTCATGTAATTAGCAAGAGTCCATGAGCTAGTGACGTATGGGATAATGATTACCCAAGATGTGGATCTTTCCACACAAGAGTCACTAGAGAGGGAGGGATAAAATAAAGACAGCCAATTCCTGCTGAAAATAATCCACACCCAAAATAAAGTTTAATGAAAAACATAAGCAGAAGATTCAAACTGAAACCGCTGCCTGAAGTACTTTTCTACCAAAAACTGCTTCAGAAGAAGAAAATACATCAAAATGGTAGAATTTAGTAAAAGTATGCAAAGAGGACCAAGTTGCTGCTTTGCAAATCTGATCAATCGAAGCTTCATTCCTAAACGCCCAGGAAGTAGAAACTGACCTAGTAGAATGAGCTGTAATCCTTTGAGGCGGAGTTTTACCCGACTCAACATAGGCAAGATGAATTAAAGATTTCAACCAAGATGCCAAAGAAATGGCAGAAGCTTTCTGGCCTTTTCTAGAACCGGAAAAGATAACAAATAGACTAGAAGTCTTACGGAAAGACTTAGTAGCTTCAACATAATATTTCAAAGCTCTAACAACATCCAAAGAATGCAACGATTTCTCCTTAGAATTCTTAGGATTAGGACATAATGAAGGAACCACAATTTCTCTACTAATGTTGTTGGAATTCACAACTTTAGGAAAAAAATCAAAACAAGTTCGCAACACCGCGGAGACTCACAAGAAAAGGAGACTCACAAGAAAGAGCAGATAATTCAGAAACTCTTCTGGCAGAAGAGATTGCCAAAAGGAACAAAACTTTCCAAGAAAGTAATTTAATGTCCAATGAATGCATAGGTTCAAACGGAGGAGCTTTAAGAGCCCCCAGAACCAAATTCAAACTCCAAGGAGGAGAAATTGACTTAATGACAGGTTTTATACGAACCAAAGCTTGTACAAAACAATGAATATCAGGAAGAATAGCAATCTTTCTGTGAAAAAGAACAGAAAGAGCAGAGATTTGACCTTTCAAGGAACTTGCGGACAAACCCTTATCTAAACCATCCTGAAGAAACTGTAAAATTCTCGGGATTCTAAAAGAATGCCAAGAAAAATTATGAGAAAGACACCAAGAAATATAAGTCTTCCAGACTCTATAATATATCTCTCTAGATACAGATTTACGCGCCTGTAACATAGTATTAATCACAGAGTCAGAGAAACCTCTTTGACCAAGAATCAAGCGTTCAATCTCCATACCTTTAAATTTAAGAATTTCAGATCCTGATGGAAAAAAGGACCTTGCGACAGAAGGTCTGGTCTTAACGGAAGAGTCCACGGTTGGCAAGAGGCCATCCGGACCAGATCCGCATACCAAAACCTGTGAGGCCATGCCAGAGCTACCAGCAGAACAAACGAGCATTCCTTCAGAATCTTGGAGATTACTCTTGGAAGAACTAGAGGCGGAAAGATATAGACAGGATGATACTTCCAAGGAAGTGATAATGCATCCACTGCCTCCGCCTGAGGATCCCGGGATCTGGACAGATACCTGGGAAGTTTCTTGTTTAGATGAGACGCCATCAGATCTATTTCTGGAAGTTCCCACATTTGAACAATCTGAAGAAATACCTCTGGGTGAAGAGACCATTCGCCCGGATGCAACGTTTGGCGACTGAGATAATCCGCTTCCCAATTGTCTATACCTGGGATATGAACCGCAGAGATTAGACAGGAGCTGGATTCCGCCCAAACCAGAATTCGAGATACTTCTTTCATAGCCAGAGGACTGTGAGTCCCTCCTTGATGATTGATGTATGCCACAGTTGTGACATTGTCTGTCTGAAAACAAATGAACGATTCTCTCTTCAGAAGAGGCCAAGACTGAAGAGCTCTGAAAATTGCACGGAGTTCCAAAATATTGATCGGTAATCTCACCTCCTGAGATTCCCAAACTCCTTGTGCCGTCAGAGATCCCCACACAACTCCCCAACCCGTGAGACTTGCATCTGTTGAAATTACAGTCCAGGTCGGAAGCACAAAAGAAGCCCCCTGAATTAAACGATGGTGATCTGTCCACCACGTTAGAGAGCGTCGTACAATCGGTTTTAAAGATATTATTTGAGATATCTTTGTGTAATCCTTGCACCATTGATTCAGCATACAGAGCTGTAGAGGTCGCATGTGAAAACGAGCAAAGGGGATCGCGTCCGATGCAGCAGTCATAAGACCTAGAATTTCCATGCATAAGGCTACCGAAGGGAATGATTGTGACTGAAGGTTTCGACAAGCTGAAATCAATTTTAGACGTCTCTTGTCTGTTAAAGACAGAGTCATGGACACTGAATCTATCTGGAAACCCAGAAAGGTCACCCTTGACTGAGGAATCAATGAACTTTTTGGTAAATTGATCCTCCAACCATGATCTTGAAGAAACACCACAAGTCGATTCGTATGAGATTCTGCTAAATGTAAAGACTGAGCAAGTACCAAGATATCGTCCAAATAAGGAAATACCACAATACCCTGTTCTCTGATTACAGACAGAAGGGCACCGAGAACCTTTGTAAAAATTCTTGGAGCTGTAGCTAGGCCAAACGGCAGAGCCACAAACTGGTAATGCTTGTCCAGAAAAGAGAATCTCAGGAACTGATAATGATCTGGATGAATCGGAATATGCAGATATGCATCCTGTAAATCTATCGTGGACATATAATGCCCTTGCTGAACAAAAGGCAAGATAGTCCTTACAGTTACCATTTTGAACGTAGGTATCCTTACATAACGATTCAATATTTTTAGATCCAGAACTGGTCTGAAGGAATTCTCCTTCTTTGGTACAATGAAGAGATTTGAATAAAACCCCATCCCCTGTTCCGGAACTGGAACTGGCATAATTACTCCAGCCAACTCTAGATCTGAAACACAATTCAGAAATGCTTGAGCTTTCACTGGATTTACTGGGACACGGGAAAGAAAAAATCTCTTTGCAGGAGGTCTCATCTTGAAACCAATTCTGTACCCTTCTGAAACAATATTCTGAATCCAAAGATTGTGAACAGAATTGAACCAAATTTCTTTGAAAAAACGTAACCTGCCCCCTACCAGCTGAGCTGGAATGAGGGCCGCACCTTCATGTGGACTTAGAAGCAGGCTTTGCCTTTCTAGCAGGCTTGGATTTATTCCAGACTGGAGATGGTTTCCAAACTGAAACTGCTCCTGAGGATGAAGGATCAGGCTTTTGTTCTTTGTGGAAACGAAAGGAACGAAAACTATTATTAGCCCTGTTTTAACCCTTAGATTTTTTATCCTGTGGTAAAAAAGTTCCTTTCCCACCAGAAACAGTTGAGATAATAGAATCCAACTGAGAACCAAATAATTTGTTACCCTGGAAAGAAATGGAAAGTAGAGTTGATTTAGAAGCCATATCAGCATTCCAAGTCTTAAGCCATAAAGCTCTTCTAGCTAAAATAGCTAGAGACATAAACCTGACATCAACTCTAATAATATCAAAAATGGCATCACAGATAAAATTATTAGCATGCTGAAGAAGAATAATAATATTATGAGAATCATGATCTGTTACTTGTTGCGCTAAAGTTTCCAACCAAAAAGTTGAAGCTGCAGCAACATCAGCCAATGATATAGCAGGTCTAAGAAGATTACCTGAACACAGATAAGCTTTTCTTAGAAAGGATTCAATTTTCCTATCTAAAGGATCCTTAAATGAAGTACCATCTGACGTAGGAATAGTAGTACGTTTAGCAAGGGTAGAAATAGCCCCATCAACTCTAGGGATTTCGTCCCAAAATTCTAATCTGTCAGACGGCACAGGATATAATCGCTTAAAACGTTTAGAAGGAGTAAATGAATTACCCAATTTATCCCATTCTTTGGAAATTACTTCAGAAATAGCATTAGGAACAGGAAAAACTTCTGGAATAACCACAGGAGATTTAAATACCTTATCTAAACGTTTAGAATTAGTATCAAGAGGACCAGAATCCTCTATTTCTAAAGCAATTAGTACTTCTTTAAGTAAAGAACGAATAAATTCCATTTTAAATAAATATGAAGATTTATCAGAATCCTCTGAACTAGAAGAATCATCAGAATCAGAATGATGATGTTCATTTAAAAATTCATCTGTAGGGAGAGAAGTTTTAAAAGATTTTTTATGTTTACTAGAAGGAGAAATAACAGACATAGCCTTCTTGATGGATTCAGAAACAAAATCTCTTATGTTATCAGGAACATTCTGCACCTTAGATGTTGAAGGAACTGCAACAGGCAATGGTACTTTACTAAAGGAAATATTATCTGCATTAACAAGTTTGTCATGACAATTAATACAAACAACAGCCGGAGGAATAGCTACCAAAAGTTTACAGCAGATACACTTAGCTTTGGTAGGTCCAGCACTAGACAGCGATTTTCCTGAAGTATCTTCTGACTCAGATGCAACGTGAGACATCTTGCAATATGTAAGAGAAAAAACAACATATAAAGCAAAATTGATCAAATTCCTTAAATGACAGTTTCAGGAATGGGAAAAAATGCCAAAGAACAAGCTTCTATAGCAACCAGAAGCAATGAAAAATGAGACTTAAATAATGTGGAGACAAAAGCGAAGCCCATATTTTTTTTAGCACCAAATAAGACGCCCACATTATTTGGCGCCTAAATGCTTTTGGCGCCAAAAATGACGCCACTTCCGGAACGCCGACATTTTTGGCGCAAAATAATGACGCAACTTCCGGCGACACGTATGACGCCGGAAACGGAAAATATTTTTTTTGCGCCAAAAAAGTCCGCGCCAAGAATGACGCGATAAAATGAAGCATTTTCAGCCCCCGCGAGCCTAACAGCCCACAGGGAAAAAAGAGTCAAATTTTTGAAGGTAAGAAAAAATGATTAATTCAAATGCATTATCCCAAATATGAAACTGACTGTCTGAAAATAAGGAATGTTGAACATTCTGAGTCAAGGCAAATAAATGTTTGAATACATATATTTAGAACTTTATAAACAAAGTGCCCAACCATAGCTTAGAGTGTCACAGAAAATAAGATTTACTTACTCCAGGACACTCATCTACATGTTTGTAGAAAGCCAAACCAGTACTGAAACGAGAATCAGTAGAGGTAATGGTATATAAATAAGAGTATATCGTCGATCTGAAAAGGGAGGTAAGAGATGAATCTCTACGACCGATAACAGAGAACCTATGAAATAGACCCCGTAGAAGGAGATCACTGCATTCAAATAGGCAATACTCTCCTCACATCCCTCTGACATTCACTGCACGCTGAGAGGAAAACCGGGCTCCAACTTGCTGCGGAGCGCATATCAACGTAGAATCTAGCACAAACTTACTTCACCACCTCCATAGGAGGCAAAGTTTGTAAAACTGAATTGTGGGTGTGGTGAGGGGTGTATTTATAGGCATTTTGAGGTTTGGGAAACTTTGCCCCTCCTGGTAGGAATGTATATCCCATACGTCACTAGCTCATGGACTCTTGCTAATTACATGAAAGAAAAGTATCCGACCACAAAAAAATGTGTAACAGACCCAGACGAAAAAACCCAAGTCGAAAACAGAGTCAAAATCAGGAAGACACAGGATACTTGCTAGTAAGTAGAAGTAGCCAACAAGAGAACAGACTGCAAAAAGCAACCCCCAGACAGAGGGCACGCTCTAGGCAACCTAAGCCGCCAGACCTACACACAGGTCTCCAAAAAGGGGGGACAGAAACTCAATCGAGGCCCCCCAAGAAGAGATGTTATACCCAGAGCCCGAAGGAGGTGTAATCCTGGACCCTCTGCCTGTAAGTCTAGGGAGCTAGCAACTATGTCCACCTAGATCCTGAAAATGACAAGGTCTCTCAGAACCCACATCCAGCCGGACCAACCCAGCATCAGCGGATCCGAAACAGAGGAACCCCAAAACCAGCTCAAGAACGAGCGGAAGAATGGCCACAGCCATCCCCACAGAGCACGGGCACAACCAGACTCCTAGAACAGACAAGGCCGTAGACCAAAAAGATCTAGTAAAAAGGCCCAACAAGTCTCGACTTGGAGCCAGCAAGACTCCAGATGGAACGTAACAACAGAGAGCAACACCCCTCTTCGATAAGTTAACCCACAGTTCCAAACTCCTGAATCCAGGAGAAGCCCCAAGAAATGGGCTACATCTCCATAAGAAGGAAAATAACACCTAAGAAAAGGGATGGAGCCAGAAGGGCAAAATCTGTCCTCAAGGCACAAAGCCACCGACTAAAGGAGAGATCAATCCCCCACACAGATGTCCTTGGAAAGGATCTCCCTAAAAGTAGCTTGCTAACACACATCCCCTGTGTAATGGATGCAGCAGAGACACTGCAAACCCATTCACCTGCAGAGCAATGAATCCAAAGGGTTACCCTAGCAAGCTGACCTAGGGAACACAACCCTAAGGCGCATCAAGCCTAATGAGCAACAGACACAGAAAACCTGGCCACCCATGACCAGGTGAAGTAGATTGAGTAAAGGACATAGCTTAAGTTCCCAGGACAGGGGAACCCTAAACCAGCCCTTAGGCCTAAGATTCCGGTAACAACCCATAACTGGGACCACAAGGGAAAAACGCAAAGCGAAGCCTCAGCAACCGGAAACCTCAGGGAGAAAACAGGTCCAGGCACCCAATTGTTCAATCAAACAATGCCCGAGAACTTAACACCCTGTCTGACAAAAAAAACAGACACAAGGGATATGAATGCAATATCCAGATCAATCCGGATAACGACAAGAACTAGCAAGTCCCGACCGAAGGAAGGAACCACACCTTGCAAAAGTCTTACGCTCCAAGGAGCAAGGAGATAAAAAAGTCGTATAATGACCCTAGAGCCCCTAGACTTCTCAAATGGCCTCAGGACAACAAAGCAAGGGATACCTCAAAGACAAACCCCTCGAGCAGGGCTAGTCTCCTCCACATCACCTCCATACAAACAGAGGAATACAGGGAGAAAAGACACAAAGCCTTCCCAGCTCCGGGGAAACCCGAGCTAAGCCCAATGTCCCCACAGGGATCAACCATCTTCCGGAGGGAACCCAGGTCCCTAAAAGGAGACCTAACCCACCTGGAGACAACGAGGGAAGACCAAGGCGGTCTTATAACTCAGCTAGACCGTACACGGACAATGTGCAATAGCTGCAGCTGGTTACATTAAACAGCCTGCAAACACACATTCAAGGTGCAAAGAGCTGCAGCTGGTTTCAAACTGAAAACCTTCCGCATACTAATCAGCTATTCAAACTACTAGCTGTTGATGGACCAAGTCCAAAAAGGACAAATCCAGAGCCTAAAAAAAGAAGGCCATACCTGCTCAAACAGCAGTAAGAGGGTGCTAAGCATGGGGGAAGAAACTCTAGGGTCCGATAATACCAGACTTAAGAGAGAGTGACGCAGTGGAAACTCCACTGACCCAGTCATCCATGATTGAAGGCTATAAGGACTGAACAATCCTACCCGCCTCACGGACCCACAGGTACAGTTGAATGCTTAGTTAAAACATTTAAAACAAATGATAACATGAGCACTCTACGCCTCGACCGGACCAGCCAAGCAGAACAGCGCCACATGTTTGAACAGCCACAAGACAGAACCGAACCCAACAGGACCAGCCTGCACCCAGGGTCCTAACCGGCAGAGGGGAAGAAGGGAAAACAGACATTTTTAACATAGGACTAACATGTCCAAAACAACTTCCAAAGAGGTAACAAAGAGTATTGATTCCAGAAGGTTCCCGAAGGAAACAAACAAAATAAAAAACATCCTATCGCATAAAAAGAAAATATAAGGCAACCCATAAAAAGAAAATGGCCTACCCGCAGGACCAGCCAAACGGACCCCTGATCTTCAATAAACTGGGAAAGATCTCAATAAAATAATCAGGAGATTACATCATCCCCACATGTCTAATGAGGTGCACCATTCGAATTAGCAGACTGAAAATTCCCGTATCCAATAAGGATAGGGTCATTTAATAACTGAAAAACATGTCTGAGTAATATGCGAAATCGCACAATTCTGTAAGGAAAGGCACAACACTCAGGGACAGTTACACCCGCAGGGAACTGTAGAGGCCTTCCCAAGGCGGGACGAGCACAATCACAAATAAACATCTGGACTTTGCAGACAAATAATCGCCAAAAACAAGTGGAAGCGAAAACCTACTGCAACATCCGGGGGAACACACCGCCCTGCATGGAGGAATAATCATAAACTGGGTTACCCACACGTGTAGAAGTATGTAGCGTTAGGGAACTCGCCTCTCGGAGGACGGGACCACCAGAGGCTGATGGCTCAGCTGTCCCTTGATTCCCCGAGCCCGAGGAACAAGGCGCTCCCATATGGCATACAGAACATAACTGGTTGACATGTGTCAATGAGGACAATCCGATTCGTTGCCGGATGCAGAATCTGAAATTAAAACAGTCTCAGTATCAGAATCCTCCATAACTGAATCTGAAATTTGAACACTCTCAGCATCAGAATCCTCCATAACTGGATAGAGGATATGCAAATATGGACTAAAGAAGTAAAACCAACGGCACCTGATACCAACAATGGCTGGGGCACTCACCACCTCCTATGAACCAGACCCTTGCAGACTAGAATTTCTCCTTTCTCACCAAACGGTCAGGAATGTGGAAATGGAAGACGGAACGTAATCACGCCCGGACACAAGGTGAACCGTACATTCAAAAAAAAAAAGCCCAACCATAAGCTTGTGTCACTTCCAGAGGCCTTAATGTTCCAAACCATGAGCCCATTAATACCACACATAAGTAGGTTGAATCACATAAACATGATTTAAAAAAACCCTGTTCAATAACCCCCCTCAGGAGATATCCCTTGATTCCAAGATACTAAAGGAGACTCACTGAGACCCTTATGTTAAGTTTGACCCGCAAGGTGGTAGCCTCTCGGGAAAAATTCTGAATTACAATACATTTATGAAGAAAGTAAAATGAAACAATCTTACCGGAATCTTTGCCGTGGAACAGGAACACGGCGCGTCAAGTGTGACATATAGTAGCATCGCCTCCACCATGCACTTGAGAAGAAAGCAAAAAGCGGAGCGGAGTTTGACAACGCCGATTGTTTGAGGAGCTGTTAACATGAGTCGGGATGGTTTCGCAGAAAGACTCTCCCTGTATCTCCGGACTCTAACTTTCATCCAAGCCCTCACTGAGAGACTGATAAGATTACTTAAAACTCCTGTCCCATGTCGAAGAGCAATATCATCCATAAGAGACAAAATAAATTCTGACACTTCTCTGCCAACCTCCTGGGATGAAAGGCAAAGAATGACTGGGGGATGAGAGGAGTGGGAGGAGTATTTAAGCCTTTGGCTGAGTTGTCTTTGCCTCCTCCTTGTGGACAGGTTCTTATTCCCCAAAGTAATGAATGCAGCTGTGGACTCTATCAAGAAGAAAAACTGATTACAGTGTATTCAGTTGAATAAAGTGACAACTATGTTTTCTATGGAGTAATTAGAGGGAGCACTTCTTTACAGAAAGGGTGATTGATTCATGGAATAAATTTCTACAAGAGGAGGTAATGACAAATACTGTGGGGGACTTTAAGAATGCCTGGAATAAGCATAAGGCTACCCTATGAACAAGATACGTTTATATTTTTAGGAAATATTAGGCAGGCTTGCTGGGCCTATGGCTCTTATCTGCCATCAAAATTTATGTTTCTATGATTGTGCAATACTTAATTTTTATCACTTATATTTATTAAGAATTAGAGGACAAACTATCCTGACAGGTTTAGATTATAACGTAAATTATATTGTTTTAAAATAAAAACAGGAGGGGAGAGTAAGATGAACACTAATGATTGCTATGAAAACCTTTTTAAAGTATGTTCCCTATCCATCTCTTCCCTTTCTCTGAAGAAATTTCAGTTTAATACACATAAGATCTGGAAAGTCACTGCAATAAACACTTTAAAATAAAATATTGGGGAGATATATTCCACAACTTGATTGACAAGTCAATAAACTCTAAGTTTAGTTATATGCAAATCAAATGTTATGTAATGGGTAATAAAGTCCTAAGGCAGCTTTCCCAGGCAGATCTTCGCCAAACTTCAAATAGTAGTCCACATTGTTTATAAAAACAAAATTTATGCTTACCTGATAAATTTCTTTCTTTTGCGATGTACCGAATCCACGGATTCATCCTAACTTGTGGGATATTGTCCTTCCTGACAGGAAGTAGCAAAGAGAGCACCACAGCAAAGCTGTCTATATAGCTCCACCCTTAACTCCACCCCCCAGTCATTCGACCGAAGGCCAAGGAAGAAAAGGAGAAACTATAAGGTGCAGAGGTGACTGAAGTTTACATAAAAAAAATACTATCTGTCTTGAATAGACAGGGCGGGCCGTGGACTCGGTACATCGCAAAAGAAAGAAATTTATCAGGTAAGCATAAATTTTGTTTTCTTTTGCATGATGTACCGAGTCCATGGATTCATCCTAACTTGTGGGATACCAATACCAAAGCTTTAGGACACGGATGAAGGGAGGGACAAGACAGGAACCTTAACGGAAGGCACCACTGCTTACAAAACCTTTCTCCCAAAAATAGCCTCCGAAGAAGCAGTATCAAATTTATACAATTTTGAAAAGGTATGAAGCGACGACCAATACGCAGCCTTACAAATCTGTTCAACAGAAGCATTTTTTTTAAAAGCCCATGTGGAAGCTACCGCTCTAGTAGAATGAGCTGTAATCCTTTCAGGAGGCTGCTGTCCAGCAGTCTCATAAGCCAAACGGATGATGCTTTTCAGCCAAAAGGAAAGAGAATTCCCTGTAGCCTTTTGACCCCTACGCTTTCCAGAATAGACAACAAACAAAGAAGATGTTTGACGAAAATCTTTGGTTGCCTGCAAATAAAATTTCAAAGCAAGAACCACGTCCAAGTTGTGCAACAGACGTTCCTTCTTACAAGGATTAGGACACAGAGAAGGAACAACAATTTCTTGATTGATATTCCTGTTAGTAACAACCTTAGGTAGGAACCCAGGCTTGGTACGCAAAACCACCCTATCAGCATGGAACACAAGATAAGGAGAGTCACATTGTAATGCAGATAGTTCAGAAACTCTTCGAGCTGAAGAGATAGCAACTAGGAACAAAACTTTCCAAGATAAAAGCTTAATATCTATGGAATGCATGGGTTCAAACGGAACCCCCTGAAGAACTCTAAGAACTAAATTTAGACTCCATGGCGGAGCAATAGGTTTAAACACAGGCTTAATTCTAACTAAAGCCTGACAAAAAGCCAGAACGTCTGAAACATCTGCCAGACGCTTGTGCAACAAAATAGACAGAGCAGATATCTGTCCCTTTAGGGAACTAGCTGATAATCCTTTCTCCAATCCCTCTTGGAGAAAAGACAAAATCCTAGGAATCATGATTTTACTCCAGGAGAAGCCTTTGGATTCGCACCAAAAAAGATATTTACGCCATATCTTATGATAAATTTTCCTGGTAACAGGCTTTCGATCCTGAATCAAGGTATTTATGACTGACTCAGAGAAACCCCGCTTTGAAGAATCAAGTGTTCAATCTCCAAGCAGTCAGTTGCAGAGAAATTAGATTTGGATGCTTGAATGGACCTTGAATCAGAAGGTCCTGTCTCAATGGCAGAGACCATGGTGGAAGGGATGACATGTCCACCAGGTCTGCATACCAAGTCCTGCATGGCCACGCAGGCGCTGTCAAAATCACCAATGCTCTCTCCTGTTTGATTCTGGCAATCAGACGTGGAAGGAGAGGGAAAGGTGGAAACACATAAGCCAGGTTGAACGACCAGGGTACTGCTAGAGCATCTATCAGCACAGCCTGAGGATCCCTTGACCTGGAGCCGTAACGAGGAAGTTTGGTGTTCTGACTAGACGCAATCAGATCCAACTCTGGTGTGCAAACACCTCCGGATGGAGTTCCCACTCCCCCGGATGAAAAGTCTGACGACTTAGAAAATCTGCCTCCCAGTTCTCTACACCTGGGATATAGATCGCTGACAGATGGCAAAAGTGAGCCTCTGCCCATTGGATTATCCTTGAGACCTCTATCATCGCTAAGGAACTCTTTGTTCCGCCCTGATGATTGATATAAGCCACAGTCGTGATGTTGTCCAACTGAAACGTGATGAATCTGGCCAAAGCCAGCTGAGGCCATGCCTGGAGAGCATTGAATATCACTCTTAATTCCAGAATATTTATCGGTAGGAGAGCCTCCTCCCGAGTCCACAAACCCTGAGCTTTCAGGGAATTCCAGACTGAAATTTTAACAGTGTACCCACTAAGCTTTAGAAGGATTGCACCACAAGTAACAAAGCAATAGACCCCCAAATTAAAAAAACTGGATTGATAAGTGTCTAAAACCGGTTAAAACCCCTATTAGCACCTTGCCACAGCTCTGCTGTGGCCCTACCTGCCCTTAGTAAGCGATAATATGGGGTTTAAAGCTTCAATTAGTCCCTCAGAAGACTCTCAGGACCTCAGGAGAAAATGCTTGCTGCTTGTAAATGTAGGCCCCACCCACCTCACTCGATGTTGCTGGGGTCTACACAAAACTAACAAACCCTGCCTGAAAGCCATGTGGGTTATAAACAACCCCAAAGAACCCTCAAGCAAATGTCCCATAAAACAGAAAATGTTACTCCCAGACACAAAAAAGTTTGTCCCAAATTCATATAACAAACTGAGTGCCCACAAAAAATTAACCCTTTATGCAAGCTAGTAAAAACCTCTGATAACACTAGGATTACTGCTTATCCTTCCCCTAATGGGGACACTGTCAGCCTTTCTGAGTTAACACAGTCTCTGCAGAAAATATGACTGAACATACCTCATTGCTGTATAGCAACAAACCTGTACTCCTCAGCTCATGTGGGAACAGCAGTGGACCTTAGTTACAAATGCTAAGATCATCATCCTCCAGGCAGAAATCTTCATCTATGTCCTGCCTGAGAGTAAATAGTACAACACTGGTACAATTTAAAAATAACAAAACACTTGATTGAAGATAAAATAAAACTAACAGTTTAACACCTCTTCTCTTTACTCTTCCTGCTTAGAGCCAGCAAAGAGAATGACTGGGGGGTGGAGTTAAGGGGGGAGCTATATAGACAGCTCTGCTGTGGTGCTCTCTTTGCTACTTCCTGTCAGGAAGGACAATATCCCACAAGTTAGGATGAATCCGTGGACTCGGTACATCATGCAAAAGAAATAATCATTAACAATAAATTAAGTAATCATTGAAACATTTCTCTTCAAGTGAAAGACCCTTGAAAAATTTTTCTGAATCTCAGATATACCGGACTCAATTAGTGTGACAGGTTGAGTTATCATGATGTCAGCAACATGTGGGGTTTCTATGATATTTATGCTAAAGAGGAGGAAAGGACTTATGGAAAAACGCTTTAGAGCTGGTCACAAAACAACCAGAAATGCAATGTTCTAACGAAATCAGGAGCAGCTGCAATTATAGGTGTTAAAAGTTTTTACATTGAAAATAGGACAAGCCATAAGACCATAAAATGTCAAAATAAAAACAAACATTTATCTTGGTACAAAAGGAGGAACTGGATACATCACATGTAGGTTAAATATTTTAAATAATATGCCTACAATCCCTACCCCCCAACTTTCTCTAACTGTTGATAATAAAATAATTACCTCAACCTCGCATGCCCGATGTCTTGGGGTCACACGACTCAGATCTCTCTTTTACTCCCCACAACCAATCTTTGGCCCATTAATGCCACCTCCAGCTTAAAAACGCTGAACATAGCCACGTCCGCACACAAGTCACAACTAAAACTTTAATCCATTCTCTCATGTCCTGCCTTTGCAACTCCATCCTCTCCGGCCTTCCTAGCTGGCATCTATCTCCCTTACAAACCATAATAAATTACCAGTAAATTACTTTGCCAGTAATTACACATCATTACTCACTTCTTTGCCAGCCCCTTCACTTGCTTCCTCTAACCTCCAGAATAAAAAAAATAATTCCTGACTAACTTTCAAAGCTCTCAATAGAACTGCTCCTTCCTATATCTCCTACCTAGTCTCCACATACTCTCCCTCCAGTCCCCTTCCCCCTGTTCATGACCTCCTTCTCTCCTCCTCTCTTGTGACCTCCTCACATTCCTGTCTACAAGACTTCTCCAGACTGGCCCTTATTTTGTGGAACTCTCTACCTTGCTCTACAAGATTCTCCCCTAGCTTTCAAACTTTCAAGTGCTCCTTAAAGACTCTACTGTTCAGGGATGCATATAATATACATTAACATTTTCTTATCTCAGTTACTCTCCTCCTTTAGTTATCCCCTTCAAGCCCCTTGCATATAAGCCTACAAGTCGGGCTGCTTTGTAGATCACCTTCATGAGCGCTGACTTACAACAGTGCATCTCTTGAAAGGGCTCTCTATCCCTTTGTCTCCCATAATTGTTACCTTGCATATAAGACCCACCTTTTCAGTGCTGCAGAATTTGTTGGCATTCTACAAATAACTGATAATAATAATAATAATATGCTAAGAGAATATCCATTTACAGAATCCTGAACAACCTAGCCTAGTAAAAAAAAGCTTGGAACAATATGCTTAAAAAGTGTATCTTGTAACTTCTGGAAACAATATTGGTTACCCTTGTGTTAGACAAACTCATGTCCCTGACTCTCAATCAGCTCCCTAAAAGGAAGAGATTATGGAGATGACAGGAACATCATTACCTGGAAGAAGTGGATTTAAATTTTGACTAGTGGAAACTGTTTTTTAGTGCTCCTAATGCTAATTATTTATTTTTTTTATTTATTTTTTTTAAATCTGAGTTATTCATATTTAATTTAAGGTAGGATTTGCTGCATTATTTTTCAATTTTATTAGATCTGCCAAAAACAATATAAATTTATAAAACTAATACCAACTTGTTCCAAGTAGGTAACTTTTTTTTTAGAGTATGTAGAAGGTTTCTCTTTCCTTTATGAAGACAGAGTACATAGAAACAAATTGCCCTATTTATCTTGGATAAAAGGAAGATTACGGTGTTTTTACTTTTAGATAAATGATTCTTATCCTAAATTAATGTAAATTGTTCTTAAGGTACAAACTTCTTTTCTAGGAGTAGTTTGTTTTAAAAATTGAGTTAAATCAAGCTCTTGTTTATTTGTGCACCTATTTGTGTAAAACAGCTCATAACTGCAAGCAAGTTACTCAATAACACAGTCCCTAAAGACATTAAAATATACAGAAAACAAATGGTAGATTGAACTTTTTCCCCAAAAGAGACAACTTGATTTAAGAAAGGAAAATTACCACATGGTGAAAACACTTTTTGTTGGTACTGGATACATTAAAAATGTTGGGCTCCTTGAAGTGTTCTTATATATAATTTAGCACAGATGTTAAGATTTTTATAAGTATTCCTGTATATGCAGCTTATTATTGTATGCACTTTTCTTTACTTCAATAAAGCCTTTAAAAAAAAAAAAAGGTTGGGCTCCAGGATGTAGAAAATTCACTATATGAATTATAATTTCTCATTGCTTAACCGAAGCAGAAGGAATTTATAATACAAAACTACACAAGACCTGTTAGCAAAAAAAAAAAAACAGAAAAAAAAAAACAGAAAATGAAAAACATAATTTATGCTTACCTGATAAATGTATTTCTTTTCGGATATGGTGAGTCCACAGAATCATCAATTACTAGCGGGAATATCACTCCTGGCCAGAAGGAGGGGGCAAAGAGCACTACAGCAAAGCTTCTATATATGTCACTTCCCTTACCCATAATCATTCGGCCGAAGGAAAAATGGAAAAAGGAGATAACACTAAAGTGTAGAGGTGCTTGAGGTTTTAGAAAAAATAACTGTCTTAAATAAAAGGGTGGGCCGTGGACAAAGAAATTTATCAGGTAAGCATAAATTATGTTTTCTTTCCTAAGATATGGTGTGATTCCACGGAATCATCAATTACTAGTGGGAATCAATACCCAAGCTAGAGGACACGCATAAGGGAGGGGACAAGACAGCTAGACCTAAACAAAAGGCACCACTGCCTGAAGAACCCTTCTCCCAAAAGAAGCCTCAGCTGAGGCAAAAGTATGCAAAGAGGACCAAGTTGCAGCCTTGCAAATCTGTTCCACAGAAGCTTCATTTTTAAATGCCCAGGAAAAAGAAACAGCCCTCGTGGAATGAGCAGTGATTCTCTCAGGAAGCTGCTGTCCAGCAGTCTCATAGGCCAAACGAATAATACTTCTTAGCCAAAGAGAAAGAGAAGTAGCCGTAGCTTTCTGACAAACAAACAAAGCAGAAGACTGACGAAAGTCCTTAGTCGCCTGAAGATAAAACTTCAAAGCACACACAACATCTAGGTTGTGCAACAAACGCTCCTTAGAAGAAGAAGGAGAAGAAAAAGCATTAGGACACGAACCACGATCTCCTGAATAATATTCTTGTTTGAAACCACCTTAGGTAGGAAACCGAATTTAGAACGTAGAACCAACTTATCAGAATGAAAAAAAGGATAAGAAGAGTCAAACTACAGAGCCGAGAGTTCCGAAACTCTCCGAGAAGAAGAAATAGCAACAAGAAACAAAACCTTCCAAGATAATATCTCAATATATAAGGAATGCATAGGTTCAAATGGAGCCCGCTGTAAAACTCTAAGAACAAGGTTAAGACTCCAGGGAGGAGTAACGGGTTAAACACAGGCCTGATCCTAACCAAGGCCTGACAAAAAGATTGCAAGTCTGGCACATCCACCAAACGCTTATGCAAAAAAATGCAGAAATCTGAACTTTCAGAGTACTAGCTGTCAAACCCTTCTCCAGACCCTCCTGGAGAAAAGACAAAATCCTAGGAATCCTGACTCTACTCCAAGAGTAGCCTCTGGATTCACACCAATACAGATATTTACGCCATATCTTATAGTAAATCTTTCTTGTCACAGGCTTACAAGCCTGAATCATAGTCTCAATGACCAACTCTAAAAACCCAAAAGCATTCAATCTCCAAGCAGTCAGCTTCAGAGAAACGAGATTTGGATGAAGAAAAGGACCCTTCCTCAGAGGGAGTCTCCACGGAGGTAGAGACAACATTTCCACTAGATCTGCATACCAAATCCTGCGAGGCCACGCCGGCACTATGAGAATCACCAACACCCTCTCCTGCTTAATCCGAGCAATGACTCTTGGCAGGAGAGCGAACAGAGGAAATATGTCAGCTAGACTGAAATTCCAAGAGACTGCCAGAGCATCTATCAAGAAAGCCTGTGGATCCCTTAACCTCAAGCCGTACCTCAGAAGCTTGGCATTCTGCCGAGAAGCCATGAGATCCAGTTCGGGCTGCCCCCAATTGAGGATTAGACTGGAAAATATTTCCGGATGGAGTTCCCACTCCCCCGGATAAAAGGTCTGTCGGCTCAGAAAATCCGCCTCCCAATTGTCCACTCCTGGGATGAGGATCGCAGAAAGAAAACAGTAGCGAGACTCCGCCCACTGGATTAACCAGGCCACCTCTGTCATGGCCAAGGAACCCCCAGTTCCCCCCCTGGTGGTTGATGTACGCCACCAATGTTATGTTGTCCGACTGGAACCCGATAAACCGGTTAAGGCTAACTAAGGCCAGGCCAGTAGATCATTGAAAATCGCTCTCAGTTCTAGAATGTTTATAGGGAGAACTGACTTCTCCCGAGATCAAACACCCTGAGTCTTCAATGACCCCCAAATTGCTCCCCAACCTAGAAGGCTGGCATCCGTGGTCACGATCACCCAGGAAGGTCTACGAAAGCAAGTTCCCTGGGAGAGGTGTTCCTGAGACAACCACCACAGAAGAGAGTCCCTTGTCACCTGATCCACAACTATTTGCGGAGACAGATCCGCATAGTCCCCGTTCCATTGCCTTAACATGCATAACTGCAGAGGTCTGAGATGGAACCGAGCAAACGGAATGATGTCCATGGAAGCTACCATCAGATCAATCACCTCCATACATAGAGCCACTGACGGCCGAGTAGAGGAATGAAGGACAAGACAAGAGCCGAAGATCTTTGTTTTCCTGACCTCTGTCAGAAATATTTTCATTTGTAGGGAGTCTATAATGGTCCCTAAAAACACTACTCTTGTGGCTGGAATCAGAGAACTCTTTTCCAGATTGACCTTCCAACCGTGGGAGCGAAGAAAAAACAAGATCTCCGTATGAGAGTTTGCTTGTTGAAAAGACTGCGCCTGGACAAGAATGTTGTCCAGATAAGGAGCTACTGCAATGCCCCGAGACCGGATCACTGCCAAAAGAGCCCCCAGGACCTTTGAGAAAATTCTGGGAGTTGTGGCAAGGCCGAATGGAAGAGCCACAAACTGAAAATGATTGTCTAAGAAAGCAAACCTTAGAAACTTGTGATGATCCCGGTGAATGGGAACATTAAAGGTACGCATCCTTTAAAAGTCTATGGTTGTCATAAACTGACCCTCTTGAACCAAAGGAAGAATGAAACGTATAGTCTCCATCTTGAAGGACGTTACTCTCAGGAACTTGTTTAAACACTTTAGGTCTAAAATAGGTCTGAAAGTCCCCTCTTTCTTGGGAACCACAAACAGATTTGAATACAATCCCAGACCCTGCGGAGGAACTAGATCTATAACTCCCAGGGCAAACAGATCCTTGATACAATTTAAGAACGCCTCTCTCTTTATCTGGTCTTCAGATAATCTTGAGAGAAGAAACCTGCCTCTGGGAGGAAACGTCTTGAATTCTATCTTGTACCCTTGAGATACAATTTCCACAGCCCACAGGTCTGGGACATCTCATTTCGAAGCCTGAGCAAATTGAGAAAGTCTGCCCCCTACTAGATCCATTCCTAGATCTTGGGCCGACCCTTCATGCTGACCTGGAGTCAGCCCTAGGTTTCTTAGACTGTTTCCCCTTGTTCCAAGACTGACCAGACTTCCAGGAAGACTTGGATAGTTCCTGCTTGGAAAAGGAAGCGGAGAGTTTACCTTTAAAGTTACGAAAGGAACGAAAATTACTCAGACGCCCTTTCTGCTCATTCTTCTATTCCTGAGAAAGAAAATATCCCTTTCCTCCTGTGATATATGAAATAATTTCAACCAAACCAGGCCCAAACAAGGTCTTACCCTTGTTGGGAAAAGCTAATAACTTAGAAGAAATATCCGCAGACCAGGATTTTAACCAAAGGGCTCTCCGAGCTATAACTGCAAAACCAGACATTTTTACTCCTAGATTAATGACCTGTAAGGAAGCATCCATAATAAAGGAATTAGCTAAAACTTAAGAGCCTCAATCCTGTCCTGGATCTCCTCAAGAGGATTATCTGTCTGAAAAGAATCGGACAAGTCATCAAACCAGTAAGCTGTAGCACTGGTAACAGTAGCAATACAAACTGTAGACTGCCATTGAAGACCTTGGTGAACATACATTTTCTTTAATAATGCCTCCAATTTCTTATCCATTGGATCCTTAAAAGAGCAACTATCCTCTATGGCAATAGTGGTCCTCTTAGCCAAAGTGGAAATAGCTCCTTTCACCTTAGGAACCGTTTGCCACGACTCCTTAATAGAGTCAGCTATAGGAAATATTTTCTTAAAATAGGAGATGGAGAAAAAGGAATAAAAAGACTCTCCCACTCCAGTGCAATAATCTCAGAAGCACAGTCTGGAACAGTAAATACCTCCAATAAAAGTACATAATCCTCTACTAAAAACGAATCCTCACTGAGCCATCAATAAAATAAATAACTTTTCACACTAACAGTGCCTGCAAAAACTGCCATAAAACCTGCACCCTGACAGGAAAAATAAAAAAAAAGTCCCCCTGCAGCGTTTCAGCTGAATAAGTGCCACATTTTTCCCCTGCTTAAATAGAAAAATAAAACTGGCACTTACCTTAACATTTATCTGTCCGACAGTAGGACAGCTCACCTGGTTTGAAAGGATGCCATCCCTCACATGGACCTGTGGAAATACAGAAAGACTGAGTAAACTTACTCAGGCTATCTAAATAGGGCAGCAAAATGTTTTGGAAAAACGCAGTGAGGATTGTACCCCACAAGTTCCCAATTGCACCACTGCCCTACTGAAGAGGCTGACATGGGCTAAGACTAGACCCTTTAGAAAGATCAGAGCAAACCTACTCTGCTTTTAAAATAAAAAAATCTTGATTGTAGATCAGACACCAAAACTTCACCTCCTCCTTGCACCGCAGACAAAGAGAATGACTGGGGATTATGGGTAAGGGAAGTGACATATATAGCAGCTTTGCTTCCTCCTGCTGGCCAGGAGTGATATTCCCACTAGTAATTGATGATTCCGTGGACTCACCATATCTTAGGAAATAAATGGATATTTTAAATACTCTCTGCAATGAATCTCTACAAAATTAAGAACTTTATATGTCAAGAACCAATGAATCCAAAGTTCCTCCTCATGTCCTAACTAGCATATTATCACATGAAAAGGTAAGGTATTTAACCAAACATGTAGCAACATTAAAGGGACACTGAACCCAAAATTTTTCTTTTGAGATTCAGATAGAGCATGCAGTTTTAAGCAACTTTCTAATTTACTCCTATTATCCGTTTTCTTTGTTCTCTTTCTATCTTTTTTGAAAAAGGCATCTAAGCTAAGGAGCCAGCAACCTTTTAGTTCAGGACTCTGGACAGCACTTATTTATTAGTGGGTGAATTTATCCACCAATCAGCAAGAACCACCCAGGTTGTTCCCCAAGAATAGGCCAGCATCTAAACTTACATTCTTGCTTTTCAAATAAAGATACCAAGAGAATGAATACAGTTTAATAATATGAGTAAATTAGAAAGTTGCTTAAAATTGCATGCTCTATCTGAATCACGAAAAAAAATAAAATTTGGGTTCAGTGTCCCTTCAAGGTGTGTGTGTGTGGGGAGGGGGGGGGAACGTATGCCTACCTGATAAATGTATTTCCATCATGATAGTGAGAGACAATGAGATCACATGGCTAAAAGGAGAAGGCAGACCCGCCTGTACATTCTAGAGCTTTGAACTTTCCTTCTATCCCCCCTCTTAACGCAGACACATCTTTCTAATATGGCAATGTAGAAAGAGATAGAAAAAACAATTTATGTAAGAACTTACCTGATAAATTCATTTCTTTCATATTAGCAAGAGTCCATGAGCTAGTGACGTATGGGATATACATTCCTACCAGGAGGGGCAAAGTTTCCCAAACCTCAAATGCCTATAAATACACCCTCACCACACCCACAAATCAGTTTAACGAATAGCCAAGAAGTGGGGTGATAAGAAAAAAGTGTGAAAGCATAAAAAAATAAGGAATTGGAATAATTGTGCTTTATACAAAAAAAATCATAACCACCATAAAAAGGGTGGGCCTCATGGACTCTTGCTAATATGAAAGAAATGAATTTATCAGGTAAGTTCTTACATAAATTATGTTTTCTTTCATGTAATTAGCAAGAGTCCATGAGCTAGTGACGTATGGGATAATGACTACCCAAGATGTGGATCTTCCACGCAAGAGTCACTAGAGAGGGAGGGATAAAATAAAGACAGCCAATTCCGCTGAAAATAATCCACACCCAAAACAAAGTTTAAATCTTATAATGAAAAAAACTGAAATTATAAGCAAAAGAATCAAACTGAAACAGCTGCCTGAAGTACTTTTCTACCAAAAACTGCTTCAGAAGAAGAAAACACATCAAAATGGTAGAATTTAGTAAAAATATGCAAAGAAGATCAAGTTGCTGCTTTGCAAATCTGATCAACCGAAGCTTCATTCCTAAATGCCCAGGAAGTAGAGACTGAACTAGTCGAATGAGCTGTAATCCTTTGAGGCGGAGTTCTACCCGACTCGACATAAGCATGATGAATCAAGGATTTTAACCAAGATGCCAAAGAAATGGCAGAAGCCTTTTGACCTTTCCTAGAACCAGAAAAGATAACAAATAGACTAGAAGTCTTTCGGAAATCTTTAGTAGCTTCAACATAATATTTCAAAGCTCTAACTACATCCAAAGAATGCAACGATCTTTCCTTAGCGTTCTTAGGATTAGGACACAACGAAGGAACCACAATTTCTCTACTAATGCTGTTAGAATTCACAACCTTAGGAAAAAATGTAAATGAAGTTCGCAAAACCGCCTTATCCTGATGAAAAATCAGAAAAGGAGACTCACAAGAAAGAGCAGATAATTCAGAAACTCTTCTAGCAGAAGAGATGGCCAAAAGAAACAAAACTTTCCAAGAAAGTAATTTAATATCCAGCGAATGCATAGGTTCAAACTGAGGAGCTTGAAGAGCCCCCAGAACCAAATTCAAACTCCAAGGAGGAGAAATTGACTTACTGACAGGTTTTATACGAACCAAAGCCTGTACAAAACAATGAAAATCAGGAAGATTAGCAATCTTTCTGTGAAAAAGAACAGAAAGAGCAGAGATTTGTCCTTTCAAGGAACTTGCAGACAAACCTTTATCCAAACCATCCTGAAGAAACTGTAAAATTCTAGGAATTCTAAAAGAATGCCAAGAAAAATGATGAGAAGAATACCAAGAAATGTAAGTCTTCCAGACTCGATAGTATATCTTCCTAGACACAGATTTACGAGCCTGTAACATAGTATTAATGACGGAGTCAGAGAAACCTCTATGACTGAGAATCAAGCGTTCAATCTCCATACCTTCAAATTTAAGGATTTGAGATCCTGATCGAAAAAAGGACCTTGCGATAGAAGATCTGGTCTTAACGGAAGAGTCCACGGTTGGCAAGTAGCCATCCGAACAAGATCCACATACCAAAACCTGTGAGGCCATGCTGGAGCCACCAGCAGAACAAATGAACGCTCCTTTAGAATCTTGGAAATCACTCTTGAAAGAAGAACTAGAGGCGGAAATATATAGGCAGGATGATACTTCCAAGGAAGTGACAATGCATCCACTGCTTCCGCCTAAGGATCCCTGGATCTGGACAGATACCTGGGAAGCTTCTTGCTTAGATGAGAAGCCATCAGATCTATTTCTGGAAGTCCCCACATTTGAACAATCTGAAGAAATACCTCTGGGTGAAGAGACCATTCGCCCGGATGTAATGTTTGGCGACTGAGATAATCTGCTTCCCAATTGTCTATACCTGGGATATGAACCGCAGAAATTAGACAGGAGCTGGATTCCGCCCATACAAGTATTTGAGATACTTCTTTCATAGCCAGAGGACTGTGAGTCCCTCCTTGATGATTGACATATGCCACGGCTGTGACATTGTCTGTCTGAAAACAAATGAACGACTCTCTCTTTAGAAGAGGCCACGACTGAAGAGCTCTGAAAATAGCACGGAGTTCCAAAATGTTGATTGGTAATCTCGCCTCCTGAGATTCCCAAACCCCCTGTGCTGTCAGAGACCCCCATACAGATCCCCAACCTGTCAGACTTGCATCTGTTGAGATCACAGTCCAGGTCGGAAGAACAAAAGAAGCCCCCTGAACTAAACGATGATGGTCGGTCCACCACGTTAGAGAGTGTCGTACAATCGGTTTTAAAGATATTAATTGTGATATCTTTGTATAATCCTCGCACCACTGGTTCAGCATACAGAGCTGAAGAGGTCGCATGTGAAAACGAGCAAAGGGGATCGCGTCCGATGCAGCAGTCATAAGACCTAGAATTTCCATGCATAAGGCTACCGAAGGGAATGATTGAGACTGAAGGTTTCGACAAGCTGAAACCAATTTTAGACGTCTCATGTCCGTTAGTGACAGAGTCATGGACACTGAATCTATCTGGAAACCTAAAAAGGTTACCCTTGTCTGAGGAATCAACGAACTCTTTGGTAAATTGATCCTCCAACCATGTTCTCGAAGAAACGATACAAGTCGATTCGTATGAGATTCTGCTAAATGTGAAGACTGAGCAAGTACCAAGATATCGTCCAAATAAGGAAATACCACAATTCCCTGTTCTCTGATTACAGATAGAAGGGCACCGAGAACCTTTGTAAAAATCCTTGGAGCTGTTGCTAGGCCAAACGGTAGAGCCACAAACTGGTAATGCTTGTCTAGAAAAGAGAATCTCAGAAACTGATAGTGATCTGGATGAATCGGAATATGCAGATATGCATCTTGTAAATCTATTGTGGACATATAATGCCCTTGCTGAACAAAAGGCAGAATAGTCCTTATAGTTACCATTTTGAATGTTGGTATCCTTACATAACGATTCAATATTTTTAAATCCAGAACTGGTCTGAAGGAATTCTCCTTCTTTGGTACAATGAAGAGATTTGAGTAAAACCCCAGCCCCTGTTCCAAAACTGGAACTGGCACAATTACTCCAGCCAACTCTAGATCTGAAACACATTTCAGAAATGCTTGAGCCTTCACTGGATTTATTGGGACACGGGAAAGAAAAAAATCTTCTTGCAGGAGGCCTTATCTTGAAGCCTATTCTGTACCCTTGTGAAACAATATTCTGAATCCAAAGATTGTGAATCGAATTGATCCAAATTTCTTTGAAAAAACGTAATCTGACCCCTACCAGCTGGGCTGGAATGAGGGCCGCACCTTCATGTGGACTTGGGAGCTGGCTTTGGCTTCCTAAAAGGCTTGGATTTATTCCAGACTGGAGATGGTTTCCAAACTGAAACTGCTCCTGTAGGGGAAGGATCAGGTTTTTGCTCCTTATTGTGACAAAAGGAACGAAAACGATTAGCAGACCTAAATTTACCTTTAGATTTTTTATCCTGTGGTAAAAAAGTTCCTTTCCCCCCAGTAACAGTTGAAATAATAGAATCCAACTGTGAACCAAACAATTTATTACCTTGGAAAGAAAGGGAAAGCAAAGTTGACTTAGAAGACATATCAGCATTCCAAGTTTTAAGCCATAAAGCTCTTCTAGCTAAAATAGCTAAAGACATATACCTGACATCAACCCTAATGATATCAAAGATGGCATCACAAATAAAGTTATTAGCATGTTGAAGAAGATTAACAATGCTATGAGAATTATGATCTGTTACTTGTTGTGCTAAAGCTTCCAACCAGAAAGTTGAAGCTGCAGCAACATCCGCCAAAGATATAGCAGGTCTAAGAAGATTACCTGAACATAAGTAAGCTTTTCTTAGAAAGGATTCAATTTTCCTATCTAAAGGATCCTTAAAGGAAGTACTATCTGCCGTAGGAATAGTAGTACCTTTAGCAAGAGTGGAGATAGCCCCATCAACCTTAGGGATTTTGTCCCAAAACTCTAATCTGTCAGATGGCACAGGATATAATTGCTTAAACCGTTTAGAAGGAGTAAATGAATTACCCAAATTATTCCATTCCCTAGAAATTACTTCAGAAATAGCATCAGGGACGGGAAAAACCTCTGGAATAACTACAGGAGGTTTAAAAACTGTATTCAAACATTTAGATTTAGTATCAAGAGGACCAGATTCCTCTATTTCTAATGCAATTAAGACTTCTTTAAGTAAAGAACGAATAAATTCCATTTTAAATAAATATGAAGATTTATCAGTATCAACCTCTGAAACAGAATCCTCTGAACCAGAAAAATAATTATCAGAATCAGAATGATGATGTTCATTTAAAAATTCATCTGAAAAATGAGAAGTTTTAAAAGACTTTTTACGTTTACTAGAAGGAGGAATAACAGACATAGCCTTCTTAATAGATTTAGAAACAAAATCTCTTCTGTTAACAGGAACACCCTGAATATTAGATGTTGATGGAACAGCAACAGGTAATGGAACATTACTAAAGGAAATCTTATCTGCATTAACAAGTTTGTCATGACATTCATTACAAACAACAGCCGGAGGAACAGTTACCATAAGTTTACAACAGATACACTTATCTTTGGTAGATCCAGCATCAGGCAGCAATTTTCCAGAAGTATCTTCTGATTCAGGGTCAATCTGAGACATCTTGCAATATGTAATAAAAAAAACAACATATAAAGCAAAATTGATCAAATTCCTTAACCCCTTAACGACCGAGGACGTGCAGGGTACGTCCTCAAAAAAAAGGCAGTTAACGCCTGAGAACGTACCCTGCACGTCCTCGGTGTGGAAAGCAGCTGGAAGCGGTCCCGCTCGCTTCCAGCTGCTTTCCGGTTATTGCAGTGATGCCTCGATATGGAGGCATCCTGCAATAACCTTTTTAAGCCATCCGGTGCAGAGACAGCCACTCTGTGGCCCTCTCTGCACCGGAGATCGGTGGCTCACTGCGTTGGTGGGTGGGAGCCGGACCGGGAGGCGGGTGGCGGCCATCGATGGCCTGCTGATGTGGAGGGGGGGCGGGATCGTGGGCGGGGATGGCCGGGGCGCGCACGGACGCGCGCGCGTGCACGGGAGGGCGGGGGCGGGTGGGAACCGCTACGCTACAGAAAATCAAATAATAAAATTTTTTAAAAATGGCTAAAAAGTAAAAAAAAAAAAAACGATCAGCAAGGTGGTGGGGGTTTGTCTGTGTGGGGGGGGAAGCTACACTACAGAAAAAAAACAAACAAACAAAAAAAAAAGCACTTTTTTTTTTGCAAACTGGGTACTGGCAGACAGCTGCCAGTACCCAAGATGGCCCCCAAATGAGGCAGAGGGAAGGGTTAGAGAGCGGTTTTGGGGGGGATCAGGGAGGGATCCTACACAGTAGCATATGTAAATATGCTAAAAAAAAAAAAATTTTAAAAAAAAAAAACCTTTTATTTTAGTACTGGCAGACTTTCTGCCAGTACTTAAGATGGCGGGGACAATTGTGGGGTGGGGGAGGGAAAGGAGCTGTTTGGGAGGGATCAGGGGGTGGGATGTGTCAGGTGGGAGGCTGATCTCTACACTAAAGCTAAAATTAACCCTGCAAGCTCCCTACAAACTCCCTAATTAACCCCTTCACTACTAGCCATAATACACGTGTGAGGCGCAGCAGGATTTAGCGGCCTTCTAATTACCATAAAGCAACGCCAAAGTCATATATGTCTGCTATTTCTGAACAAAGGGGATCCCAGACAAGTATTTACAACCATTTGTGCCATAATTGCACAAGCTGTTTGTAAATTATTTCAGTGAGAAACCTAAAATTGTGAAAATTTTAACTTTTTTTTTTAAATTTGATCGCATTTGGCGGTGAAATGGTGGCATGAAATATACCAAAATGTGCCTAGATCAATACTTGGGGTTGTCTACTACACTACACTAAAGCTAAAATTAACCCTACAAGCTCCCTAAAAGCTCCCTAATTAACCCCTTAACTGCTGGGCATAATACACTTGTGGTGCGCAGTGGCATTTAGCGGCCTTCTAATTACCAAAAAGCAACGCCAAAGCCATATATGTCTGCTATTTCTGTACAAAGGGGATCCCAGAGAAGTATTTACAACCATTTATGCCATAATTGCACAAGCTGTTTGTAAATAATTTCAGTGAGAAACCGAAAGTTAGTGAAAAAATTTGTGAAAAAGTGAACGATTTTTTGTATTTGATCGCATTTGGCGGTGAAATGGTGGTATGAAATATACCAAAATTGGCCTAGATCAATACTTTGGGATGTCTACTAAAAAAAAATATGTACATGTCAAGGGATATTCAGGGATTCCTGAAAGATATTAGTGTTCTAATGTAACTAGCGCTAATTTTGGAAAAAACAGAATTTATGTTTACCTGATAAATTACTTTCTCCAACGGTGTGTCCGGTCCACGGCGTCATCCTTACTTGTGGGATATTCTCTTCCCCAACAGGAAATGGCAAAGAGCCCAGCAAAGCTGGTCACATGATCCCTCCTAGGCTCCGCCTACCCCAGTCATTCGACCGACGTTAAGGAGGAATATTTGCATAGGAGAAACCATATGTTACCGTGGTGACTGTAGTTAAAGAAAATAAATTATCAGACCTGATTAAAAAAACCAGGGCGGGCCGTGGACCGGACACACCGTTGGAGAAAGTAATTTATCAGGTAAACATAAATTCTGTTTTCTCCAACATAGGTGTGTCCGGTCCACGGCGTCATCCTTACTTGTGGGAACCAATACCAAAGCTTTAGGACACGGATGAAGGGAGGGAGCAAATCAGGTCACCTAAATGGAAGGCACCACGGCTTGCAAAACCTTTCTCCCAAAAATAGCCTCAGAAGAAGCAAAAGTATCAAATTTGTAAAATTTAGAAAAAGTGTGCAGTGAAGACCAAGTCGCTGCCTTACATATCTGATCAACAGAAGCCTCGTTCTTGAAGGCCCATGTGGAAGCCACAGCCCTAGTGGAGTGAGCTGTGATTCTTTCAGGAGGCTGCCGTCCGGCAGTCTCATAAGCCAATCGGATAATGCTTTTAATCCAGAAGGAGAGAGAGGTAGAAGTTGCTTTTTTGACCTCTCCGTTTACCAGAATAAACAACAAACAAAGACGAAGTTTGTCTGAAATCCTTAGTAGCTGCTAAGTAAAATTTGAGAGCACGAACTACATCCAAGTTGTGCAACAAACGTTCCTTCTTTGAAACTGGATTAGGACACAAAGAAGGCACAACTATCTCCTGGTTAATGTTTTTGTTAGAAACAACTTTTGGAAGAAAACCAGGTTTAGTACGCAAAACCACCTTATCTGCATGGAACACCAGATAAGGAGAAGAACACTGCAGAGCAGATAATTCTGAAACTCTTCTAGCAGAAGAAATTGCAACCAAAAACAAAACTTTCCAAGATAATAACTTAATATCAACGGAATGTAAGGGTTCAAACGGAACCCCCTGAAGAACTGAAAGAACTAGGTTGAGACTCCAAGGAGGAGTCAAAATTTTGTAAACAGGCTTGATTCTAACCAGAGCCTGAACAAAGGCTAGAACATCTGGCACAGCTGCCAGCTTTTAGTGAAGTAACACAGACAAGGCAGAAATCTGTCCCATCAAGGAACTTGCAGATAATCCTTTTTCCAATCCTTCTCGAAGGAAGGATAGACTCTTAGGAATCTTAACCTTGTCCCAAGGGAATCCTGCAGATTCACACCAACAGATATACCAAATTATGTGGTAATTTTTCTGGTTACAGGCTTTCAGGCCTGAACAAGAGTATTAATAACAGAATCTGAGAACCCTCGCTTTGATAAGATCAAGCGTTCAATCTCCAAGCAGTCAGCTGGAGTGGGTCGAACGGACCTAGAACAAGAAGGTCTCGTCTCAAAGGTAGCTTCCATGGTGGAGCCGATGACATATTCACCAGATCTGCATACCAAGTCCTGCGTGGCCACGCAGGAGCTATCAAAATCACCGACGCCCTCTCCTGATTGATCCTGGCTACCAGCCTGGGGATGAGAGGAAACGGCGGGAACACATAAGCTAGTTTGAAGGTCCAAGGTGCTACTAGTGCATCCACTAGAGCCGCCTTGGGATCCCTGGATCTGTACCCGTAGTAAGGAACTCTGAAGTTCTGACGAGAGGCCATCAGATCCATGTCTGGAATGCCCCACGGTTGAGTGACTTGGGCAAAGATTTCCGGATGGAGTTCCCACTCCCCCGGATGCAATGTCTGACGACTCAGAAAATCCGCTTCCCAATTTTCCACTCCTGGGATGTGGATAGCAGACAGGTGGCAGGAGTGAGACTCCGCCCATAGAATGATTTTGGTCACTTCTTCCATCGCTAGGGAACTCCTTGTTCCCCCCTGATGGTTGATGTATGAACTTGGCCCTCGCTAGCTGAGGCCAAGCTTTGAGAGCATTGAATATCGCTCTCAGTTCCAGAATATTTATCGGTAGAAGAGATTCTACCCGAGACCAAAGACCCTGAGCTTTCAGGGATCCCCAGACCGCGCCCCAGCCCATCAGACTGGCGTCGGTCGTGACAATGACCCACTCTGGTCTGCGGAAGGTCATCCCTTGTGACAGGTTGTCCAGGGACAGCCACCAACGGAATGAGTCTCTGGTCCTCTGATTTACTTGTATCTTCGGAGACAAGTCTGAATAGTCCCCATTCCACTGACTGAGCATGAACAGTTGTAATGGTCTTAGATGAATGCGCACAAAAGGAACTATGTCCATTGCCGCTACCATCAAACCTATCACTTCCATGCACTGCGCTATGGAAGGAAGAGGAACGGAATGAAGTATCCGACAAGAGTCTAGAAGTTTTGTTTTTCTGGCTTCTGTCAGAAAAATCCTCATTTCTAAGGAGTCTATTATAGTTCCCAAGAAGGGAACCCTCGTTGACGGAGATAGAGAACTCTTTTCCACGTTCACTTTCCATCCGTGAGATCTGAGAAAGGCCAGGACAATGTCCGTGTGAGCCTTTACTTGAGGAAGGGACGACGCTCGAATCAGAATGTCGTCCAAGTAAGGTACTACAGCAATGCCCCTTGGTCTTAGCACCGCCAGAAGGGACCCTAGTACCTATGAGAAAATCCTAGGAGCAGTGGCTAATCAGAAAGAAAACGCCACGAACTGGAAATGCTTGTCCAGGAATGCAAACCTTAGGAACCGATGATGTTCCTTGTGGATAAGAATATGTAGATACGCATCCTTGAAATCCACCTTGGTCATGAATTGACCTTCCTGGATGGAAGGAAGAAGTGTTCGAATGGTTTCCATCTTGAACGATGGAACCTTGAGAAACTTGTTCAAGATCTTGAGATCTAAGATTGGTCTGAACGTTCCCTCTTTTTTGGGAACTATGAACAGATTGGAGTAGAACCCCATCCCTTGTTCTCCTAATGGAACAGGATGAATCACTCCCATTTTTAGCAGGTCTTCTACCCAATGTAAGAATGCCTGTCTTCTTATGTGGTCTGAAGACAACTGAGACCTGTGGAACCTCCCCCTTGGAGGAAGCCCCTTGAACTCCAGAGAATAACCTTGGGAGACTATTTCTAGCGCCCAAGGATCCAGAACATCTCTTGCCCAAGCCTGAGCGAAGAGAGAGAGTCTGCCCCCCACCAGATCCGGTCCCGGATCGGGGGCCCGCATTTCATGCTGTCTTGGTAGCAGTGGCAGGTTTCCTGGCCTGCTTTCCTTTGTTCCAGTCTTGCATAGGTCTCCAGGCTGGATTGGCTTGAGAAGTATTACCTTCCTGCTTAGAGGACTTTGCCCTTGGGGCTGATCCGTTTCTGCGAAAGGGACGAAACTTAGGTTTATTTTTGGTCTTGAAAAGACCTATCCTGAGGAAGGGCGTGGCCCTTGCCCCCAGTGATATCAGAGATAATCTCTTTCAAGTCAGGGCCAAAGAGTGTTTTCCCCTTGAAAGGAATGTCAAGCAATTTGTTCTTGGAAGACGCATCCGCTGCCCAAGATTTTAACCAAAGCGCTCTGCGCCACAATAGCAAACCCAGAATTTTTTCGCCGCTAACCTAGCCAATTGCAAGGTGGCGTCTAGGGTGAAAGAATTAGCCAATTTAAGAGCACGAATTCTGTCCATAATCTCCTCATAAGAAGAAGAATTACTAATAATCGCCTTTCCTAGCTCATCAAACTAGAAACACGCGGCTGCAGTGACAGGGACAATGCATGCAATTGGTTGTAGAAGGGAACCTTGCTGAACAAACATCTTTTTTAGCAGACCTTCTAATTTTTTATCCATAGGATCTTGGAAAGCACAACTATCTTCTATGGGTATAGTGGCGCGCTTGTGTAGAGTAGAAACCGCCCCCTCGACCTTGGGGACTGTCTGCCATCAGTCCTTTCTGGGGTCGACTATAGGAAAACAATCTTTTAAATATGGGGGGAGGTACTAAAGGTATACCAGGCCTGTCCCATTCTTTACTAACAATGTACGCCACCCGCTTGGATATAGGAAAAGCTTCGGGGGGCCTCCGGGGCCTCTAAGAACTTTTCCATTTTACATAGTGGTTCTGGAATGACCAGATAATCACAATCATCCAAATTGGATAACACCTCCTTAAGCAGAGCGCGGAGATGTTCCAACTTAAATTTAAAAGTAATCACATCAGGTTCAGCTTGTTGAGAAATGTTTCCTGAATCTGAAATTTCTCCCACAGACAAAACCTCCCTGGCCCCCTCAGACTGGTGTAGGGGCCCTTCAGAAACCATATCATCAGCGTTCTCATGCTCTACAGAATTTTCTAAAACAGAGCAGTCGCGCTTTCGCTGATAAGTGGGCATATTGGCTAAAATGTTTTTGATAGAATTATCCATTACAGCCGTTAAATGTTGCATAGTAAGCAGTATTGGCGCACTAGATGTACTAGGGGCCTCCTGTATGGGCAAGATTGGTGTAGACGAAGGAGGGGATGATGCAGTACCATGCTTACTCCCCTCACTTGAGGAATCATCTTGGGCATCATTTTTACTAAAAAATTTTATGACATAAAATACATATAGTTAAATGAGAAGGAACCTTGGTTTCCCCACAGTCAGAACACAATCTATCTGGTAGTTCAGACATGTTAAACAGGCATAAACTTGATAACAAAGCACAAAAAACGTTTTAAAATAAAACCGTTACTGTCACTTTAAATTTTAAACTAAACACACTTTATTACTGCAATTGCGAAAAAGTATGAAGGAATTGTTCAAAATTCACCAAAATTTCACCACAGTGTCTTAAAGCCTTAAAAGTATTGCACACCAAATTTGGAAGCTTTAACCCTTAAAATAACGGAACCGGAGCCGTTTTTATATTTAACCCCTTTACAGTCCCTGGAATCTGCTTTGCTGAGACCCAACCAAGCCCAAAGGGGAATACGATACCAAATGATGCCTTCAGAAAGACTTTTCTATGTATCAGAGCTCCACACACATGCAGCTGCATGCCATGCTGTCCTCAAAAACAAGTGTGCCATACCGGCGCGAAAATGAGGCTCTGACCATGATTAGGGAAAGCCCCTAAAGAATAAGGTGTCTAAAACAGTGCCTGCCGATATAATCATATCAAAATACCCAGAATAAATGATTCCTCAAGGCTAAATATGTGTTAATAATGAATCGATTTAGCCCAGAAAAAGTCTACAGTCTTAATAAGCCCTTGTGAAGCCCTTATTTACTATCTTAATAAACATGGCTTACCGGATCCCATAGGGAAAATGACAGCTTCCAGCATTACATCGTCTTGTTAGAATGTGTCATACCTCAAGCAGTAAGAGACTGCACACTGTTCCCCCAACTGAAGTTAATTGCTCTCAACAGTCCTGTGTGGAACAGCCATGGATTTTAGTTACGGTGCTAAAATCATTTTCCTCATACAAACAGAAATCTTCATCTCTTTTCTGTTTCTGAGTAAATAGTACATACCAGCACTATTTTAAAATAACAAACTCTTGATTGAATAATAAAAACTACAGTTAAACACTAAAAAACTCTAAGCCATCTCCGTGGAGATGTTGCCTGTACAACGGCAAAGAGAATGACTGGGGTAGGCGGAGCCTAGGAGGGATCATGTGACCAGCTTTGCTGGGCTCTTTGCCATTTCCTGTTGGGGAAGAGAATATCCCACAAGTAAGGATGACGCCGTGGACCGGACACACCTATGTTGGAGAAAGGTGGTTTGGAAATACTAAAGTGCTACTTGTATTTATGGCCCTATAACTTGCAAATAAAGCAAAGAACATGTTAACATTGGGTATTTCTAAACTCAGGACAAAATTTAGAAACTATTTAGCATGGGTGTTTTTTGGTGGTTGTAGATATGTAACAGATTTTGGGGGTCAAAGTTAGAAAAAGTGTGTTTTTTTCCATTTTTCCTCATATTTTATAATTTTTTTTATAGTAAATTATAAGATATGATGAAAATAATGGTATCTTTAGAAAGTCCATTTAGTGGCGAGAAAAACGGTATATAATATGTGTGGGTACAGTAAATGAGAAAGAAGAAAATTACAGCTAAACACAAACACCGCAAAAATGTAAAAATAGCCTTGGTCCCAAACGGACCAATGGAAAAGTGCTGTGGTCATTAAGGGGTTAAATGACAGTTTCAGGAATGGGAAAAAATGCCAATGAACAAGCTTCTAGCAAGCAGAAGCAAATAAACAATGAGACTTAAATAATGTGCCGACAATAGTGACGCCCAGATTTTTTAGCGCCAAAAAAGACGCCCACATTATTTGGCGCCTAAATGCTTTAATCGCCAAAAATGACGCCATATCCGGTGACGCCGACATTTTTGGTGCAAAAACGTCAAAAAAATGACGCAACTTCCTGCGACAGGTATGACGCTGGAAATGACAAAGAAAAAAAATTTTTTTTTTGCACCAAAAAAGTCAGCGCCAAGAATGACGCAATAAAATGAAGCATTTTCAGCCCCCGCGAGCCTAACAGCCCACAGGGAAAAAGTCAAATTTTAAGGTAAGAAAAATTGATTATTCAAATGCATTATCCCAAATATGAAACTGACTGTCTGAAATAAGGAATGTTGAACATCCTGAATCAAGGCAAATAAATGTTTAAACACATATATTTAGAACTTTATATAAAAGTGCCCAACCATAGCTTAGAGTGTCACAGAAAATAAGACTTACTTACCCCAGGACACTCATCTACATGTAGTAGAAAGCCAAACCAGTACTGAAACAAGAATCAGTAGAGGTAATGGTATATATAAGAGTATATCGTCGATCTGAAAAGGGAGGTAAGAGATGAATCTCTACGACCGATAACAGAGAACCTATGAAATAGACCCCGTAGAAGGAGATCATTGAATTCAAATAGGCAATACTCTCCTCACATCCCTCTGACATTCACTGCACACCGAGAGGAAAACCGGGCTCCAGCCTGCTGCGAAGCGCATATCAACGAAGAATCTAGCACAAACTTACTTCACCACCTCCATAGGAGGCAAAGTTTGTAAAACTGATTTGTGGGTGTGGTGAGGGGTGTATTTATAGGCATTTTGAGGTTTGGGAAACTTTGCCCCTCCTGGTAGGAATGTATATCCCATACGTCACTAGCTCATGGACTCTTGCTAATTACATGAAAGAAATAAAATTATAGGAAAGCCAAAGCGGGGTAAAAAAGTGCAAACAAATTTGAACTGGCAGTGGTATTAAAGCAAATGATGGGGCTTGTGAGCTGTCACCATCCTGAATTTAGTTAATTTATTACGTTAGCATAATATTTTTTCCCTTCAAAAGGATAGTGAAAGTCCATGAGATCATCACATATGGGCTCCTATATCCAAGCAGTGAAGTCCACAAGACCCACTTGCTAAGCAGGCTGTTATTAATCAGTTACTGAACACATTACTATCCTGCCAAAAGATGCCTCAACTGAGAGGTACACATGAAAATAATGGAATTTAGAAAAAGAAAAATTATGCAAGGAACACCAAGAAGCAGCCTTGCAGATCTGTTCAAGAGAAGCATTACAAAAGGCCAACAAAGTGACAACTGCCCGGGTTAAATGAGAAGCAATACTCTCTGGGGGAGACTTCCCCGCACTAAGATATGCCTTTCAAATTAAAGATTAAGGCAAGAAGCCAAAGTGGTGGCAATGGCATTCTGATCCTTTTGTGAACCAGGAAAATTAACAAATAAGGCAGAAAAAAGTCAGAAAGATTTAGCAGCTTCCACTTAGAACGTCAAAGCACAAACTACATTCAGACTGTGCAGAAGACGCTCCTTAGAATTCTTAGGAGTAGACAAAAAGAAGAAACTACAATTTCCTGATTAATCATTTTTGAAGAGACCACCTTAAGCAAGAATGAATAACTTGCTTGCAAATCTGCATTATCCTAATAATAGAAATATAAGAAAAGGAGGTTTACAAGACAAAGCTGAAAGCTCAGAAACTCTTTTAGTCAATGAAATGACTAACAAGAATAAAACCTTCCAGAATAAAAGTTGCAGTTCTAAACAATGCATATGCTCAAAAGGAAGGGATTGAAGTACCCTCTACACCAAACAGATTTCATACGTAGGAGTAGCTGGGTGAATAAACAGCCTAAGGAGAATCAGAACCTGAACAAATGTCTGAATATTAGGAATCTTAGCAATCTTCATGTTATATAAAACGGACTAAGCGGAAATCTGACCTATTAGAGAACTAGCCGACAAACTGTTCTACAAATCATTTTGAAAAAAACTCGCTGAAAACGCTCTCCACCAGTACCCTCTAGCTGTATATCCTGCCAAATAACATTGTGATAGATGCCTGAATTATGGTCTTGATAACATTATCAGACAACCCTCTATTGGTTAAAATTAGGAATTCAGTCTCTAAACCTCTTTGTAAAAAAGTGTAAGCAGTTAGCATGGGCCAAACAACACAAAAATTGTGATTGTAGAGTTCTTGTGGGAAGACGGCAGCATGACAGGCTAACAACACAGTGTGCACCCATAGGCAGAACCTGGGTCAAGTGAACTTTTCTTCACTTGACCCAGGAGTACACAAGGAATAACCTATACTCGGGCACGGAAGAAATGAGAAGAGGTACTTACATAGACGCAGATTCACGTCAAGGAGGATGCACAGGTGTAATTCAGAGCGGCAGAATCAGAGCGGAGGAGATAGGAACATGACAGAAAGTGGTAACAGTTCATGCATGTGTCCTACTCTTGCTGCAGATATGCTGCATTTTCTGTGACGACACCTCAGATCACAGCATTTTCTGCCTTGGGGAGTGTGTAAAAAATAAAATTAAGTATGGTGCAGGAAATATTCAGTTGTTGCGATGCTTACCCTATTCTGGAGTTGTTAACTTTAACAAGACCTACACTTTTGCTCACAAGAAGTACCACTCTCTTCTGCAGAGGCATGTGATCCCTTCTAAATTAAAGGGACATGAAAAACAAAAAAAATATTTAATGATTCAAACAGAGCATACAATTTTAAACAACTTTCCATTGGTCTTCTATTATCGAATTTGTTTTATTCTCTTTGTATTTTTTTGTTGAAAAGTATATCAATGAAGGTTTAGAAGCTGTGAGCTAGCTGCTGATTGGTGGCTGCACATATGCCTCGTCATTGGCTTACCAATGTGTTCAGCTAGCTCCCAGTAGTTCATTGCTGCTCCTTTAATAAAGGTTACTATGAAAATGAAGCACAATTTATAATAGATGTAAATTGGAAAGTTGTTCAAATATAAATGTTGTATCTGAATCATGAAGAAAGAATTTTGGGTTTCCTGTCTCTGTACAGTTGGAAAAGGATTCATTTTCATGAACACGCAACAAAGCTGTTTCAGGAATATCTGAAATCCAACAAGGAGCAAGTGGTGTTAATTTGCCTGGATTTCCCTCCATAATCACCATGTCTCAATCTAACTGAGCATCTTTGGAAACATTTCAAAAGGGAAACACACACTATGACATCTGTAGAATGGGCTACTTACTTTAAAAAGGCATTGAATAATGTGAACTATAATAATCTGCACAAATTCTGTCAATGCAAGACAGAGGTGAAGCAGTCATTAAGGCAAATAATAGCTAAACCAAACCAAGTTTTGATTTTCAATATGTACTAAAAATACTATCTATTAAAAAAAAAACTATGTACTAAAAACAGAATTTATGTTTACCTGATAAATTTCTTTCTCCAACGGTGTGTCCGGTCCACGGCGTCATCCTTACTTGTGGGATATTCTCTTCCCCAACAGGAAATGGCAAAGAGCCCAGCAAAGCTGGTCACATGATCCCTCCTAGGCTCCGCCTACCCCAGTCATTCGACCGACGTTAAGGAGGAATATTTGCATAGGAGAAACCATATGGTACCGTGGTGACTGTAGTTAAAGAAAATAAAATATCAGACCTGATTAAAAAAACCAGGGCGGGCCGTGGACCGGACACACCGTTGGAGAAAGAAATTTATCAGGTAAACATAAATTCTGTTTTCTCCAACATAGGTGTGTCCGGTCCACGGCGTCATCCTTACTTGTGGGAACCAATACCAAAGCTTTAGGACACGGATGAAGGGAGGGAGCAAATCAGGTCACCTAAATGGAAGGCACCACGGCTTGCAAAACCTTTCTCCCAAAAATAGCCTCAGAAGAAGCAAAAGTATCAAACTTGTAAAATTTGGTAAAAGTGTGCAGTGAAGACCAAGTCGCTGCCCTACATATCTGATCAACAGAAGCCTCGTTCTTGAAGGCCCATGTGGAAGCCACAGCCCTAGTGGAATGAGCTGTGATTCTTTCGGGAGGCTGCCGTCCGGCAGTCTCGTAAGCCAATCTGATGATGCTTTTAATCCAAAAAGAGAGAGAGGTAGAAGTTGCTTTTTGACCTCTCCTTTTACCTGAATAAACAACAAACAAGGAAGATGTTTGTCTAAAATCCTTTGTAGCATCTAAATAGAATTTTAGAGCGCGAACAACATCCAAATTGTGCAACAAACGTTCCTTCTTTGAAACTGGTTTTGGACACAGAGAAGGTACGATAATCTCCTGGTTAATGTTTTTGTTAGAAACAACTTTTGGAAGAAAACCAGGTTTAGTACGTAAAACCACCTTATCTGCATGGAACACCAGATAAGGAGGAGAACACTGCAGAGCAGATAATTCTGAGACTCTTCTAGCAGAAGAAATCGCAACTAAAAACAAAACTTTCCAAGATAATAACTTAATATCAACGGAATGTAAGGGTTCAAACGGAACCCCCTGAAGAACTGAAAGAACTAAATTGAGACTCCAAGGAGGAGTCAAAGGTTTGTAAACAGGCTTGATTCTAACCAGAGCCTGAACAAAGGCTTGAACATCTGGCACAGCTGCCAGCTTTTTGTGAAGTAATACCGACAAGGCAGAAATCTGTCCCTTCAGGGAACTTGCAGATAATCCTTTTTCCAATCCTTCTTGAAGGAAGGATAGAATCCTAGGAATCTTAACCTTGTCCCAAGGGAATCCTTTAGATTCACACCAACAGATATATTTTTTCCAAATTTTGTGGTAAATCTTTCTAGTCACAGGCTTTCTGGCCTGAACAAGAGTATCGATCACAGAATCTGAGAATCCTCGCTTCGATAAAATCAAGCGTTCAATCTCCAAGCAGTCAGCTGGAGTGAAACCAGATTCGGATGTTCGAACGGACCCTGAACAAGAAGGTCTCGTCTCAAAGGTAGCTTCCAAGGTGGAGCCGATGACATATTCACCAGATCTGCATACCAAGTCCTGCGTGGCCACGCAGGAGCTATCAAGATCACCGACGCCCTCTCCTGCTTGATCCTGGCTATCAGCCTGGGGATGAGAGGAAATGGCGGGAACACATAAGCTAGTTTGAAGGTCCAAGGTGCTACTAGTGCATCCACTAGAGCCGCCTTGGGATCCCTGGATCTGGCCCCGTAGCAAGGAACTTTGAAGTTCTGACGAGAGGCCATCAGATCCATGTCTGGAATGCCCCACAGGTGAGTGACTTGGGCAAAGATTTCCGGATGGAGTTCCCACTCCCCCGGATGCAATGTCTGACGACTCAGAAAATCCGCTTCCCAATTTTCCACTCCTGGGATGTGGATAGCAGACAGGTGGCAGGAGTGAGACTCCGCCCAAAGAATAATTTTGGTTACTTCTTCCATCGCTAGGGAACTCCTTGTTCCCCCCTGATGGTTGATGTACGCAACAGTCGTCATGTTGTCTGATTGAAACCGTATGAACCTGGTCCTCGCAAGCTGGGGCCAGGCCTGGAGCGCATTGAATATCGCTCTCAGTTCCAGAATATTTATCGGTAGAAGAGATTCTTCCCGAGACCAAAGACCCTGAGCTTTCAGGGATCCCCAGACCGCGCCCCAGCCTATCAGACTGGCGTCGGTCGTGACAATGACCCACTCTGGTCTGTGGAACATCATCCCTTGAGACAGATTGTCCAGGGACAGCCACCAACGGAGTGAGTCTCTGGTCCTCTGATTTACTTGTATCTTCGGAGACAAGTCTGTATAGTCCCCATTCCACTGACTGAGCATGCACAGTTGTAATGGTCTTAGATGAATGCGCGCAAAAGGAACTATGTCCATCGCCGCCACCATCAACCCGATCACTTCCATGCACTGAGCTATGGAAGGAAGAGGAACGGAATGAAGTATCCGACAAGAGTCCAGAAGCTTTGTTTTTCTGGCCTCTGTTAGAAAGATCCTCATTTCTAAGGAGTCTATAATTGTTCCCAAGAAGGGAACCCTTGTTGACGGGGATAGAGAACTCTTTTCCACGTTCACTTTCCAGCCGTGAGATCTGAGAAAGGCCAGGACAATGTCCGTGTGAGCCTTTGCTTGAGGAAGGGACGACGCTTGAATCAGAATGTCGTCCAGGTAAGGTACTACTGCAATGCCCCTTGGTCTTAGCACCGCTAGAAGGGACCCTAGTACCTTTGTGAAAATCCTTGGAGCAGTGGCTAATCCGAAAGGAAGCGCCACGAACTGGTAATGTTTGTCCAGGAATGCAAACCTTAGGAACCGATGATGTTCCTTGTGGATAGGAATGTGTAGATACGCATCCTTTAAATCCACCGTGGTCATAAATTGACCTTCCTGGATGGAAGGAAGGATAGTTCGAATGGTTTCCATCTTGAACGATGGGACCTTGAGAAATTTGTTTAAGATCTTGAGATCTAGGATTGGTCTGAACGTTCCCTCTTTTTTGGGAACTATGAACAGATTGGAGTAGAACCCCATCCCTTGTTCTCTTAATGGAACAGGATGAATCACTCCCATTTTTAACAGGTCTTCTACACAATGTAAGAACGCCTGTCTTTTTATGTGGTCTGAAGACAACTGCGACTTGTGGAACCTCCCCCTTGGGGGAAGTCCCTTGAATTCCAGAAGATAACCCTGGGAGACTATTTCTAGCGCCCAAGGATCCAGAACATCTCTTGCCCAAGCCTGAGCGAAGAGAGAGAGTCTGCCCCCCACCAGATCCGGTCCCGGATCGGGGGCCAATATTTCATGCTGTCTTGGTAACAGTGGCAGGTTTCTTGGCCTGCTTTCCCTTGTTCCAGCCTTGCATTGGTCTCCAAGCTGGCTTGGCCTGAGAAGTATTACCCTCTTGCTTAGAGGACGTAACACCTTGGGCTGGTCCGTTTTTACGAAAGGGACGAAAATTAGGTCTATTTTTTGCCTTGAAGGGCCGATCCTGAGGAAGGGCGTGGCCCTTACCCCCAGTGATATCAGAGATAATCTCTTTCAAGTCAGGACCAAACAGCGTTTTCCCCTTGAAAGGAATGTTTAGTAGCTTGTTCTTGGAAGACGCATCAGCCGACCAAGATTTCAACCAAAGCGCTCTGCGCGCCACAATAGCAAACCCAGAGTTCTTAGCCGCTAACTTAGCCAATTGCAAAGAGGCGTCTAGAGTGAAAGAATTAGCCAATTTGAGAGCATTGATTCTGTCCATAATCTCCTCATAAGGAGGAGAGTCACTATCGAGCACCTTAAGCAGTTCATCAAACCAGAAATATGCGGCTGTAGTGACAGGGACAATGCATGAAATGGGTTGTAGAAGGTAACCCTGCTGAACAAACATCTTTTTAAGCAAACCTTCTAATTTTTTATCCATAGGATCTTTGAAAGCACAACTATCCTCTATGGGAATAGTGGTGCGTTTGTTTAAAGTAGAAACCGCTCCCTCGACCTTGGGGACTGACTGCCATAAGTCCTTTCTGGGGTCGACCATAGGAAACAATTTTTTAAATATGGGGGGAGGGACGAAAGGAATACCGGGCCTTTCCCATTCTTTATTAACAATGTCCGCCACCCGCTTGGGTATAGGAAAAGCTTCTGGGAGCCCCGGCACCTCTAGGAACTTGTCCATTTTACATAGTTTCTCTGGGATGACTAAATTTTCACAATCATCCAGAGTGGATAATACCTCCTTAAGCAAAATGCGGAGATGTTCCAATTTAAATTTAAATGTAATCACATCAGATTCAGCCTGCTGAGAAATGTTCCCTAAATCAGTAATTTCTCCCTCAGACAAAACCTCCCTGGCCCCCTCAGATTGGGTTAGGGGCCCTTCAGAGATATTAATATCAGCGTCGTCATGCTCTTCAGTAACTAAAACAGAGCAGCCACGCTTACGCTGACAAGGGTTCATTTTGGCTAAAATGTTTTTGACAGAATTATCCATTACAGCCGTTAATTGTTGCATAGTAAGGAGAATTGGCGCGCTAGATGTACTAGGGGCCTCCTGAGTGGGCAAGACTCGTGTAGACGAAGGAGGGAATGATGCAGTACCATGCTTACTCCCCTCACTTGAGGAATCATCTTGGGCATCATTGTCATTATCACATAAATCACATTTATTTAAATGAATAGGAATTCTGGCTTCCCCACATTCAGAACACAGTCTATCTGGTAGTTCAGACATGTTAAACAGGCATAAACTTGATCAGAAAGTACAAAAAACGTTTTAAAATAAAACCGTTACTGTCACTTTAAATTTTAAACTGAACACACTTTATTACTGCAATTGCGAAAAAACATGAAGGAATTGTTCAAAATTCACCAAATTTTCACCACAGCGTCTTAAAGCCTTGAAAATATTGCACACCAATTTTGGAAGCTTTAACCCTTAAAATAACGGAACCGGAGCCGTTTTAAGCTTTAAACCCCTTTACAGTCCCTGGTATCTGCTTTGCTGAGACCCAACCAAACCCAAAGGGGAATACGATACCAAATGACGCCTTCAGAAGTCTTTTATAAGTATCAGAGCTCCTCTCACATGCGACTGCATGCCATGCCTCTCAAAAACAAGTGCGCAACACCGGCGCGAAAATGAGACTCTGCCTATGCTTTGGGAAAGCCCCTAAAGAATAAGGTGTCTAAAACAGTGCCTGCCGATATTATTAAATCAAAATACCCAGAATAAATGATTCCTCAAGGCTAAATAAGTGTTAATATCGATCGATTTAGCCCAAAAAAAGTCTACAGTTTAAATAAGCCCTTGTGAAGCCCTTATTTACAATCGTAATAAACATGGCTTACCGGATCCCATAGGGAAAATGACAGCTTCCAGCATTACATCGTCTTGTTAGAATGTGTCATACCTCAAGCAGCAAGAGACTGCAAACTGTTCCCCCAACTGAAGTTAATTGCTCTCAACAGTCCTGTGTGGAACAGCCATGGATTTTAGTTACGGTTGCTAAAATCATTTTCCTCATACAAACAGAATTCTTCATCTCTTTTCTGTTTCTGAGTAAATAGTACGTACCAGCACTATTTGAAAATAACAAACTCTTGATTGAATAATGAAAAACTACAGTTAAACACTAAAAAACTCTAAGCCATCTCCGTGGAGATGTTGCCTGTACAACGGCAAAGAGAATGACTGGGGTAGGCGGAGCCTAGGAGGGATCATGTGACCAGCTTTGCTGGGCTCTTTGCCATTTCCTGTTGGGGAAGAGAATATCCCACAAGTAAGGATGACGCCGTGGACCGGACACACCTATGTTGGAGAAAATACTATGTATTTTTTTAAAAAAAAATTGATACATACAGATACCTTATCCAAACATCATTCTTCTAATGAAAATACTTTACCCATGCTCCTTTATGATCTTTTTTAATGCTTTAGTACTTAATTTCTCCCTTATTCTTGTTTTTTTTCTCTACTCCTCCGATTTCTCAAACCAAGAACCATTACAGGTTTTTATGATCGGATGTTACAAGTAACGTTTAAAAGACTGGCTAGTCCTCAAAAATGCACCTAGTAGGGTATCCACTCCGTTAGAAATTTCTAGTGTTTGCCCACATAGACTCAAACGCTCAATATCCAAGCTATATGTATCTATCCAATCCCCCCCTTCTGAACCAAAAACACAAGTAATGCTAGCCTGGGAGAGGGAGCTGGATATAGTAAAACATAAACAGGAGTGGGAGTTAATTTTTCAATCGGGAGATAAGGGGTTACTAAGCATTGACTTAAAAGAGAACACACTAAAAACAGCCTTCAGGTGGTATTTGACCCCAGTTAGGTTGGCACACTTCAAGCCCCAGGGGAGTAACTTGTGCTACAGAGGATGTGGACAAAAACATAATTTATGTAAGAACTTACCTGATAAATTCATTTCTTTCATATTAGCAAGAGTCCATGAGCTAGTGACGTATGGGATATACATTCCTACCAGGAGGGGCAAAGTTTCCCAAACCTCAAAATGCCTATAAATACACCCCTCACCACACCCACAATTCAGTTTAACGAATAGCCAAGAAGTGGGGTGATAAAAAAGTGCGAAAGCATATAAAATAAGGAATTGAAATAAATTGTGCTTTATACAAAATCATAACCACCACAAAAAAAGGGCGGGCCTCATGGACTCTTGCTAATATGAAAGAAATGAATTTATCAGGTAAGTTCTTACATAAATTATGTTTTCTTTCATGTAATTAGCAAGAGTCCATGAGCTAGTGACGTATGGGATAATGACTACCCAAGATGTGGATCTTTCCACACAAGAGTCACTAGAGAGGGAGGGATAAAATAAAGAAAGCCAATTCCTGCTGAAAATAATCCACACCCAAAATAAAGTTTAACGAAAAACATAAGCAGAAGATTCAAACTGAAACCGCTGCCTGAAGTACTTTTCTACCAAAAACTGCTTCAGAAGAAGAAAATACATCAAAATGGTAGAATTTAGTAAAAGAATGCAAAGAGGACCAAGTTGCTGCTTTGCAAATCTGGTCAACCGAAGCTTCATTCCTAAACGCCCAGGAAGTAGAAACTGACCTAGTAGAATGAGCTGTAATTCTCTGAGGCGGAGTTTTACCCGTCTCAACATAGGCAAGATGAATTAAAGATTTCAACCAAGATGCCAAAGAAATGGCAGAAGCTTTCTGGCCTTTTCTAGAACCGGAAAAGATAACAAATAGACTAGAAGTCATACGGAAAGATTTCGTAGCTTCAACATAATATTTCAAAGCTCTAACAACATCCAAAGAATGCAACGATTTCTCCTTAGAATTCTTAGGATTAGGACATAATGAAGGAACCACAATTTCTCTACTAATGTTGTTGGAATTCACAACTTTAGGTAAAAATTCAAAAGAAGTTCGCAACACCGCCTTATCCTGATGAAAAATCAGAAAAGGAGACTCACAAGAAAGAGCAGATAATTCAGAAACTCTTCTGGCAGAAGAGACGGCCAAAAGGAACAAAACTTTCCAAGAAAGTAATTTAATGTCCAATGAATGCATAGGTTCAAACGGAGGAGCTTGAAGAGCTCCCAGAACCAAATTCAAACTCCAAGGAGGAGAAATTGACTTAATGACAGGTTTTATACGAACCAAAGCTTGTACAAAACAATGAATATCAGGAAGAATAGCAATCTTTCTGTGAAAAAGAACAGAAAGAGCAGAGATTTGTCCTTTCAAAGAACTTGCGGACAAACCCTTATCTAAACCATCCTGAAGAAACTGTAAAATTCTCGGCATTCTAAAAGAATGCCAAGAAAAATGATGAGAAAGACACCAAGAAATATAAGTCTTCCAGACTCTATAATATATCTCTCGAGATACAGATCTACGAGCCTGTAACATAGTATTAATCACAGAGTCAGAGAAACTTCTTTGACCAAGAATCAAGCGTTCAATCTCCATACCTTTAAATTTAAGGATTTCAGATCCTGATGGAAAAAAGGACCTTGTGACAGAAGGTCTGGTCTTAACGGAAGAGTCCACGGTTGGCAAGAGGCCATCCGGACAAGATCCGCATACCAAAACCTGTGAGGCCATGCCGGAGCTACCAGCAGAACAAACGAGCATTCCTTCAGAATCTTGGAGATTACTCTTGGAAGAAGAACTAGAGGCGGAAAGATATAGGCAGGATGATACTTCCAAGGAAGTGATAATGCATCCACTGCCTCCGCCTGAGGATCCCGGGATCTGGACAGATACCTGGGAAGTTTCTTGTTTAGATGGGACGCCATCAGATCTATTTCTGGAAGTTCCCACATTTGAACAATCTGAAGAAATACCTGGGATATGAACCGCAGAGATTAGACAGGAGCTGGATTCCGCCCAAACCAAAATTCGAGATACTTCTTTCATAGCCAGAGGACTGTGAGTCCCTCCTTGATGATTGATGTATGCCACAGTTGTGACATTGTCCGTCTGAAAACAAATGAACGATTCTCTCTTCAGAAGAGGCCAAAACTGAAGAGCTCTGAAAATTGCACGGAGTTCCAAAATATTGATCAGTAATCTCACCTCCTGAGATTCCCAAACTCCTTGTGCCGTCAGAGATCCCCACACAGCTCCCCAACCTGTGAGACTTGCATCTGTTGAAATTACAGTCCAGGTCGGAAGCACAAAAGAAGCCCCCTGAATTAAACGATGGTGATCTGTCCACCATGTTAGAGAGTGTCGAACAATCGGTTTTAAAGATATTGTTTGAGATATCTTCGTGTAATCCTTGCACCATTGCTTCAGCATACAGAGCTGAAGAGGTCGCATGTGAAAACGAGCAAAGGGGATCGCGTCCGATGCAGCAGTCATAAGACCTAGAATTTCCATGCATAAGGCTACCGAAGGGAATGATTGTGACTGAAGGTTTCGACAAGCTGCAATCAGTTTTAGACGTCTCTTGTCTGTTAAAGACAGAGTCATGGACACTGAATCCATCTGGAAACCCAGAAAGGTTACCCTTGTCTGAGGAATCAAAGAACTTTTTGGTAAATTGATCCTCCAACCATGATCTTGAAGAAACAACACAAGTCGATTCGTATGAGATTCTGCTAAATGTAAAGACTGAGCAAGTACCAAGATATCGTCCAAATAAGGAAATACCACAATACCCTGTTCTCTGATTACAGACAGAAGGGCACCGAGAACCTTTGTAAAAATTCTTGGAGCTGTAGCTAGGCCAAACAGCAGAGCCACAAACTGGTAATGCTTGTCCAGAAAAGAGAATCTCAGGAACTGATAATGATCTGGATGAATCGGAATATGCAGATATGCATCCTGTAAATCTATTGTGGACATATAATTCCCTTGCTGAACAAAAGGCAAGATAGTCCTTACAGTTACCATCTTGAACGTTGGTATCCTTACATAACGATTCAATATTTTTAGATCCAGAACTGGTCTGAAGGAATTCTCCTTCTTTGGTACAATGAAGAGATTTGAATAAAACCCCATCCCCTGTTCCGGAACTGGAACTGGCATAATTACTCCAGTCAACTCTAGATCTGAAACACATTTCAGAAATGCTTGAGCTTTTACTGGATTTACTGGGACACGGGAAAGAAAAAATCTCTTTGCAGGAGGTCTCATCTTGAAACCAATTCTGTACCCTTCTGAAACAATGCTCTGAATCCAAAGATTGTGAACAGAATTGATCCAAATTTCCTTGAAAAAACGTAACCTGCCCCCTACCAGCTGAGCTGGAATGAGGGCCGCACCTTCATGTGGACTTAGAAGCAGGCTTTGCCTTTCTAGCTGGCTTGGATTTATTCCAGACTGGAGATGGTTTCCAAACTGAAACTGCTCCTGAGGATGAAGGATCAGGCTTTTGTTCTTTGTTGAAACGAAAGGAACGAAAACGATTATTAGCCCTGTTTTTACCTTTAGATTTTTTATCCTGTGGTAAAAAAGTTCCTTTCCCACCAGTAACAGTTGAAATAATGGAATCCAACTGAGAACCAAATAATTTGTTACCCTGGAAAGAAATGGAAAGTAAAGTTGATTTAGAAGCCATATCAGCATTCCAAGTTTTAAGCCATAAAGCTCTTCTAGCTAAAATAGCTAGAGACATAAACCTGACATCAACTCTGATAATATCAAAAATAGCATCACAGATAAAATTATTAGCATGCTGAAGAAGAATAATAATATCATGAGAATCACGATGTGTTACTTGTTGCGCTAAAGTTTCCAACCAAAAAGTTGAAGCTGCAGCAACATCAGCCAAAGATATAGCAGGTCTAAGAAGATTACCTGAACACAGATAAGCTTTTCTTAGAAAGGATTCAATTTTCCTATCTAGAGGATCCTTAAACGAAGTACCATCTGACGTAGGAATAGTAGTACGTTTAGCAAGGGTAGAAATAGCCCCATCAACTTTAGGGATCTTGTCCCAAAATTCTAATCTGTCAGACGGCACAGGATATAAATGCTTAAAACGTTTAGGAGTAGTAAATGAATTACCCAATTTATCCCATTCCTTGGAAATTACTGCAGAAATAGCATTAGGAACAGGAAAAACTTCTGGAATAACCACAGGAGCTTTAAATACCTTATCCAAACGTTTAGAATTAGTATCAAGAGGACCAGAATCCTCTATTTCTAAAGCAATTAGTACTTCTTTAAGTAAAGAACGAATAAATTCCATTTTAAATAAATATGAAGATTTATCAGCATCAACCTCTGAGACAGAATCCTCTGAACCAGAGGAGTCATCAGAATCAGAATGATGATGTTCATTTAAAAATTCATCTGTAGGGAGAGAAGTTTTAAAAGATTTTTTACGTTTACTAGAAGGAGAAATAACAGACATAGCCTTCTTTATGGATTCAGAAACAAAAACAGAATTTATGTTTACCTGATAAATTTCTTTCTCCAACGGTGTGTCCGGTCCACGGCGTCATCCTTACTTGTGGGATATTCTCTTCCCCAACAGGAAATGGCAAAGAGCCCAGCAAAGCTGGTCACATGATCCCTCCTAGGCTCCGCCTACCCCAGTCATTCGACCGACGTTAAGGAGGAATATTTGCATAGGAGAAACCATATGGTACCGTGGTGACTGTAGTTAAAGAAAATAAATTATCAGACCTGATTAAAAAACCAGGGCGGGCCGTGGACCGGACACACCGTTGGAGAAAGAAATTTATCAGGTAAACATAAATTCTGTTTTCTCCAACATAGGTGTGTCCGGTCCACGGCGTCATCCTTACTTGTGGGAACCAATACCAAAGCTTTAGGACACGGATGAAGGGAGGGAGCAAATCAGGTCACCTAAATGGAAGGCACCACGGCTTGCAAAACCTTTCTCCCAAAAATAGCCTCAGAAGAAGCAAAAGTATCAAACTTGTAAAATTTGGTAAAAGTGTGCAGTGAGGACCAAGTCGCTGCCCTACATATCTGATCAACAGAAGCCTCGTTCTTGAAGGCCCATGTGGAAGCCACAGCCCTAGTGGAATGAGCTGTGATTCTTTCGGGAGGCTGCCTTCCGGCAGTCTCGTAAGCCAATCTGATGATGCTTTTAATCCAAAAAGAGAGAGAGGTAGAAGTTGCTTTTTGACCTCTCCTTTTACCTGAATAAACAACAAACAAGGAAGATGTTTGTCTAAAATCCTTTGTAGCATCTAAATAGAATTTTAGAGCGCGAACAACATCCAAATTGTGCAACAAACGTTCCTTCTTTGAAACTGGTTTCGGACACAGAGAAGGTACGATAATCTCCTGGTTAATGTTTTTGTTAGAGACAACTTTTGGAAGAAAACCAGGTTTAGTACGTAAAACCACCTTATCTGCATGGAACACCAGATAAGGAGGAGAACACTGCAGAGCAGATAATTCTGAAACTCTTCTAGCAGAAGAAATTGCAACTAAAAACAAAACTTTCCAAGATAATAACTTAATATCAACGGAATGTAAGGGTTCAAACGGAACCCCCTGAAGAACTGAAAGAACTAAATTGAGACTCCAAGGAGGAGTCAAAGGTTTGTAAACAGGCTTGATTCTAACCAGAGCCTGAACAAAGGCTTGAACATCTGGCACAGCTGCCAGCTTTTCGTGAAGTAACACCGACAAGGCAGAAATCTGTCCCTTCAGGGAACTTGCAGATAATCCTTTTTCCAATCCTTCTTGAAGGAAGGATAGAATCCTAGGAATCTTAACCTTGTCCCAAGGGAATCCTTTAGATTCACACCAACAGATATATTTTTTCCAAATTTTGTGGTAAATCTTTCTAGTTACAGGCTTTCTGGCCTGAACAAGAGTATCGATAACAGAATCTGAGAATCCTCGCTTCGATAAAATCAAGCGTTCAATCTCCAAGCAGTCAGCTGGAGTGAAACCAGATTCGGATGTTCGAACGGACCCTGAACAAGAAGGTCTCGTCTCAAAGGTAGCTTCCAAGGTGGAGCCGATGACATATTCACCAGATCTGCATACCAAGTCCTGCGTGGCCACGCAGGAGCTATCAAGATCACCGACGCCCTCTCCTGATTGATCCTGGCTACCAGCCTGGGGATGAGAGGAAATGGCGGGAACACATAAGCTAGTTTGAAGGTCCAAGGTGCTACTAGTGCATCCACTAGAGCCGCCTTGGGATCCCTGGATCTGGCCCCGTAGCAAGGAACTTTGAAGTTCTGACGAGAGGCCATCAGATCCATGTCTGGAATGCCCCACAGGTGAGTGACTTGGGCAAAGATTTCCGGATGGAGTTCCCACTCCCCCGGATGCAATGTCTGACGACTCAGAAAATCCGCTTCCCAATTTTCCACTCCTGGGATGTGGATAGCAGACAGGTGGCAGGAGTGAGACTCCGCCCATAGAATGATTTTGGTCACTTCTTCCATCGCTAGGGAACTCCTTGTTCCCCCCTGATGGTTGATGTACGCAACAGTTGTCATGTTGTCTGATTGAAACCGTATGAACTTGGTCCTCGCTAGCTGAGGCCAAGCCTTGAGAGCATTGAATATCGCTCTCAGTTCCAGAATATTTATCGGTAGAAGAGATTCTTCCCGAGACCAAAGACCCTGAGCTTTCAGGGATCCCCAGACCGCGCCCCAGCCCATCAGACTGGCGTCGGTCGTGACAATGACCCACTCTGGTCTGCGGAATGTCATCCCTTGTGACAGGTTGTCCAGGGACAGCCACCAACGGAGTGAGTCTCTGGTCCTCTGATTTACTTGTATCTTCGGAGACAAGTCTGTATAGTCCCCATTCCACTGACTGAGCATGCACAGTTGTAATGGTCTTAGATGAATGCGCGCAAAAGGAACTATGTCCATTGCCGCTACCATCAACCCGATCACTTCCATGCACTGAGCTATGGAAGGAAGAGGAACGGAATGAAGTATCCGACAAGAGTCTAGAAGTTTTGTTTTTCTGACCTCTGTCAGAAAAATCCTCATTTCTAAGGAGTCTATAATTGTTCCCAAGAAGGGAACCCTTGTTGACGGGGATAGAGAACTCTTTTCCACGTTCACTTTCCATCCGTGAGATCTGAGAAAGGCCAGGACGATGTCCGTGTGAGCCTTTGCTTGAGGAAGGGACGACGCTTGAATCAGAATGTCGTCCAAGTAAGGTACTACCGCAACGCCCCTTGGTCGTAGCACAGCTAGAAGGGACCCTAGTACCTTTGTGAAAATCCTTGGAGCAGTGGCTAATCCGAAAGGAAGCGCCACGAACTGGTAATGTTTGTCCAGGAATGCGAACCTTAGGAACCGATGATGTTCCTTGTGGATAGGAATATGTAGATACGCATCCTTTAAATCCACCGTGGTCATGAATTGACCTTCCTGGATAGAAGGAAGAATAGTTCGAATGGTTTCCATCTTGAACGATGGAACCTTGAGAAACTTGTTTAAGATCTTGAGATCTAAGATTGGTCTGAACGTTCCCTCTTTTTTGGGAACTATGAACAGATTGGAGTAGAACCCCATCCCTTGTTCTCTTAATGGAACTGGATGAATCACTCCCATTTTTAACAGGTCTTCTACACAATGTAAGAACGCCTGTCTCTTTATGTGGTCTGAAGACAACTGAGACCTGTGGAACCTCCCCCTTGGGGGAAGTCCCTTGAATTCCAGAAGATAACCTTGGGAGACTATTTCTAGCGCCCAAGGATCCAGAACATCTCTTGCCCAAGCCTGAGCGAAGAGAGAGAGTCTGCCCCCCACCAGATCCGGTCCCGGATCGGAGGCCAACATTTCATGCTGTCTTGGTAGCAGTGGCAGGTTTCTTGGCCTGCTTTCCCTTGTTCCAGCCTTGCATTGGTCTCCAAGCTGGCTTGGCTTGAGAAGTATTACCCTCTTGCTTAGAGGACGTAGCACTTTGGGCTGGTCCGTTTTTACGAAAGGGACGAAAATTAGGTCTATTTTTTGCCTTGAAAGGCCGATCCTGAGGAAGGGCGTGGCCCTTACCCCCAGTGATATCAGAGATAATCTCTTTCAAGTCAGGGCCAAACAGCGTTTTCCCCTTGAAAGGAATGTTTAGTAGCTTGTTCTTGGAAGACGCATCAGCCGACCAAGATTTCAACCAAAGCGCTCTGCGCGCCACAATAGCAAACCCAGAATTCTTAGCCGCTAACCTAGCCAATTGCAAAGTGGCGTCTAGGGTGAAAGAATTAGCCAATTTGAGAGCATTGATTCTGTCCATAATCTCCTCATAAGGAGGAGAATCACTATCGAGCGTCTTTATCAGCTCATCGAACCAGAAACATGCGGCTGTAGCGACAGGGACAATGCATGAAATTGGTTGTAGAAGGTAACCCTGCTGAACAAACATCTTTTTAAGCAAACCTTCTAATTTTTTATCCATAGGATCTTTGAAAGCACAACTATCCTCTATGGGTATAGTGGTGCGTTTGTTTAAAGTGGAAACCGCTCCCTCGACCTTGGGGACTGTCTGCCATAAGTCCTTTCTGGGGTCGACCATAGGAAACAATTTTTTAAATATGGGGGGAGGGACGAAAGGAATACCGGGCCTTTCCCATTCTTTATTAACAATGTCCGCCACCCGCTTGGGTATAGGAAAAGCTTCTGGGAGCTCCGGCACCTCTAGGAACTTGTCCATTTTACATAGTTTCTCTGGGATGACCAACTTTTCACAATCATCCAGAGTGGATAATACCTCCTTAAGCAGAATGCGGAGATGTTCCAACTTAAATTTAAATGCAATCACATCAGGTTCAGCCTGTTGAGAAATGTTCCCTGAATCAGTAATTTCTCCCTCAGACAAAACCTCCCTGGCCCCATCAGACTGGGTTAGGGGCCCTTCAGAGATATTAATATCAGCGTCGTCATGCTCTTCAGTATCTAAAACAGAGCAGCCACGCTTACGCTGACAAGGGTTCATTTTGGCTAAAATGTTTTTGACAGAATTATCCATTACAGCCGTTAATTGTTGCATAGTAAGGAGTATTGGCGCGCTAGATGTACTAGGGGCCTCCTGAGTGGGCAAGACTCGTGTAGACGAAGGAGGGAATGATGCAGTACCATGCTTACTCCCCTCACTTGAGGAATCATCTTGGGCATCATTGTCATTATCACATAAATCACATTTATTTAAATGAATAGGAATTCTGGCTTCCCCACATTCAGAACACAGTCTATCTGGTAGTTCAGACATGTTAAACAGGCATAAACTTGATAACAAAGTACAAAAACGTTTTTAAAATAAAACCGTTACTGTCACTTTAAATTTTAAACTGAACACACTTTATTACTGCAATTGCGAAAAAACATGAAGGAATTGTTCAAAATTCACCAAATTTTCACCACAGTGTCTTAAAGCCTTAAAAGTATTGCACACCAAATTTGGAAGCTTTAACCCTTAAAATAACGGAACCGGAGCCGTTTTGAACTTTAACCCCTTTACAGTCCCTGGTATCTGCTTTGCTGAGACCCAACCAAGCCCAAAGGGGAATACGATACCAAATGACGCCTTCAGAAAGTCTTTTCTAAGTATCAGAGCTCCTCTCACATGCGACTGCATGCCATGCCTCTCAAAAACAAGTGCGCCACACCGGCGCGAAAATGAGGCTCTGCTTAAGCTTTGGGAAAGCCCCTAAGGAATAAGGTGTCTAATACAGTGCCTGCCGATATTATTATATCAAAATACCCAGATAAAATGATTCCTCAAGGCTAAATATGTGTTAATAATGAATCGATTTAGCCCAGAAACAGTCCACAGTCTTAATAAGCCCTTGTGAAGCCCTTATTTAAGATCGTAATAAACATGGCTTACCGGATCCCATAGGGAAAATGACAGCTTCCAGCATTACATCGTCTTGTTAGAATGTGTCATACCTCAAGCAGCAAGAGACTGCACACTGTTCCCCCAACTGAAGTTAATTGCTCTCAACAGTCCTGTGTGGAACAGCCATGGATTTTAGTTACGGTTGCTAAAATCATTTTCCTCATACAAACAGAAATCTTCATCTCTTTTCTGTTTCTGAGTAAATAGTACATACCAGCACTATTTCAAAATAACAAACTCTTGATTGAAGAATAAAAACTACAGTTAAACACTAAAAAACTCTAAGCCATCTCCGTGGAGATGTTGCCTGTACAACGGCAAAGAGAATGACTGGGGTAGGCGGAGCCTAGGAGGGATCATGTGACCAGCTTTGCTGGGCTCTTTGCCATTTCCTGTTGGGGAAGAGAATATCCCACAAGTAAGGATGACGCCGTGGACCGGACACACCTATGTTGGAGAAATCTCTTATATTATCAGGAACATTCTGCACCTTAGATGTTGAAGGAACTGCAACAGGCAATGGTACTTTACTAAAGGAAATATTATCTGCTTTAACAAGTTTGTCATGACAATCAATACAAACAACAGCTGGAGGAATAGCTACCAAAAGTTTACAGCAGATACACTTAGCTTTGGTAGATTCAGTACTAGACAGCGATTTTCCTGTAGTATCTTCTGACTCAGATGCAACGTGGGACATCTTGCAATATGTAAGAGAAAAAACAACATATATATAAAGCAAAATTGATCAAATTCCCTAAATGACAGTTTCAGGAATGGGAAAAAATGCCAAAGAACAAGCTTCTAGCAACCAGAAGCAATAAAAAATGAGACTAAAATAATGTGGAGACAAAAGCGACGCCCATATTTTTTCGCGCCAAATAAGACGCCCACATTATTTGGCGCCTAAATGCTTTTGGCGCCAAAAATGACGCCACATCCGGAACGCCGACATTTTTGGCGCAAAATAACGTCAAAAAAATGACGCAACTTCCGGCGACACGTATGACGCCGGAAACGGAAATAGAATTTTTGTGCCAAAAGAGTCCGCGCCAAGAATGACACAATAAAATGAAGCATTTTCAGCCCCCGCGAGCCTAACAGCCCACAGGGAAGAGTCAAATTTTTTGAAGGTAAGAAAAAATGATTAAATCAAATGCATTATCCCAAATATGAAACTGACTGTCTGAAAATAAGGAAAGTTGAACATTCTGAGTCAAGGCAAATAAATGTTTGAATACATATATTTAGAACTTTATAAACAAAGTGCCCAACCATAGCTTAGAGTGTCACAGAAAATAAGATTTACTTACCCCAGGACACTCATCTACATGTTTGTAGAAAGCCAAACCAGTACTGAAACGAGAATCAGCAGAGGTAATGGTATATATAAGAGTATATCGTCGATCTGAAAAGGGAGGTAAGAGATGAATCTCTACGACCGATAACAGAGAACCTATGAAATAGACCCCGTAGAAGGAGATCACTGCATTCAAATAGGCAATACTCTCCTCACATCCCTCTGACATTCACTGCACGCTGAGAGGAAAACCGGGCTCCAACTTGCTGCGGAGCGCATATCAACGTAGAATCTAGCACAAACTTACTTCACCACCTCCATCGGAGGCAAAGTTTGTAAAACTGAATTGTGGGTGTGGTGAGGGGTGTATTTATACGCATTTTGAGGTTTGGGAAACTTTGCCCCTCCTGGTAGGAATGTATATCCCATACGTCACTAGCTCATGGACTCTTGCTAATTACATGAAAGAAAAGAGGATGTGGACAAAAAGGCACATACAGACACATGTGGTGGGATTGCATAACTGTGCAAGAAATATGGAATAAACTATCTTCGTTTATAGGCCAGTTGATAGATGAGGAGGTGACCCTCACCATACAACAAGCACTACTACATGAACCCATAGAGACTTATCACAGACACCTGAACACCTTCATTAGAATTCTATGCACAGTCACAAGAATATGTATCGCAAGATACTGGAAGGTAGGCGCACCAACATGGACAGAAATATATAATAAAATACAATTTACCTACACCATGTACGAGGAAGCAGCAGGAATTCTAAACAATAGGGAAACAGTACAAAAAGTATGGCTATATTGGATAGGTAGACAGGAACAGTCGTCTAAAGTCTGAAACTCACATGACCTGATATGGGGTTGACGGGAGTGCGCCATGGGAAGAAGTGTCTCCAACCCTAAGGTACTATACTATTCTTAAAAAGAGACACTGTTTTATATATGAATGGAGGGAGAAATTGTTTAAATTGTTTGGTTTGTTTACAACTAGTACTTTACTAATTGACTTTATTATGTTTGCAACGAATACTACTCATCCCACAATTACGTGACCCATCTTTTTGGTTATATAAGATGGGTTAAGATCAAAGGGAAAATTTACTAAGGAATGTTAGCCCAAGCTAGAGATTTGCACTCTGTTTTGTGGTAAGGTATACAGGTGGGCATAAGGACGGTTGATTGGCCCTGAATACTTATATGCCAGAAGGGATGAGAATGTCATGATAAAAGTACTTCTTTCTTTGTATGTATATTACAAAAATATTCAATAAAAAGTATGTTAAAATAAAAGACTGGCTAGTGGCAACACTGGTAAAGAACTTTTAAAACACCATAAGGGTTTCCTTTAGTTTCATCCACAAATTATCTTGAAGAATAAAAACATTTGGGAGATTTGAAATCACATCTCCTCAGTTTTTCAAGTCAGCCTCAAATTTTTTTTACCCAAGACAGATTCTCAAGCTAAATATTTCAGACATATTTTTTTGCATTTTTTCATTTTAAGAACAAATATCTTCAGGGCAAAGATAAAAAAACAGGCTTAAAAGGAGTGATCAGTAAATTACAAATGTATGGTCATGACACATTATATTAGACTCACATATTTGGTCCATTTTAGAAATACACAACTGCTGCATTATTTTGCTTTCAGTAGCATTTCGAAGGGCATATTATATCTTCAAACACAGTAAATGACATCTAGTTCATGAACTTTCTCAGTGCTGAAGGTATATAAACCTTTAATGAGAAACTGGTCACAGTTGAAAACTAATTTTCCTGTAAGCACACTAGACAAATTACAAAGCTGTTTTCTCTTCAAAATATAGTAATGATACCTATGGGTCATTTTCAGGATACAAAGTAAATAGTACAATACAGTAAATAATGTAAATAATATTTCTTTAAGATTCTCCAAGACAGAGAGCCCACACTTTTTTTAAATGAAAGGCTGATCACTAATGGTGGGATTGGCTGCAGGGCTCATTATATTATACTCACACTGTTAAAGATAAAGCCTCATAAAATAAATTATAACAACATTTTCAGTTAAAAAATACATAGGATATTAAAAAAACAAAACTTAAAATTGGAAAAATAAACTGGTCTATTGAGTTATTTCACTACTGCATATAACTAGGGGTTTAACCCCTCTCTGTTTTCTGCTCAGTAGTGCTGAGGTCCACACAAAAAGCATTGTTGGGTGGAATGGAGCCAATTGTTTATAGCTTGGGCAGCACTGTTCTAAAAGCACAACTAGATAACCCATAACTCTAATTTCATTAAAGGTTTGGATACATGGGAGCTGGAACAAGAACACTTTATCTTTAATACGTGTATTCACTAAAGGATAACATACTGCTATTGGAACCGTGAGATAAGAGTCCCCTGGTAGGACAAAGCACTACATTTTAAAACCTAGGTATACGATTCAATCATTTTACAATATTTGAAGAACACATCTAAGTTTTATCTGTTGCATAGATTGAGGCATTATTTTTTTGTTTTCAACAGCCCTAGCATTCCTAGACCCATAGTTGATCTAAATCAGATATGACCTCCTATTAAGATTCCCGTTTATAGTGTCCACTAGACCAGGGTTCTTCAAACTATTTTTTGCTCAAGATCCAGTCCCATGATACCAAATAGGTTTGTGACCCTATTTTTATGCTTCTTCTGAAATTTTCTGAAGTAACAGTAAGATAGATGCAATTTTTGGCAAAGTGACCAAAATGTGTGCATACTTAATTCCTGGCTGAAGTTTTAAGCGGTAATAACACATGTACACCATCCTAAAAACACACACACACCAAACGATATAACAGACACATGCCCCACATTCATACCATACAACACACACTCTCATAACACACACAAGTTGCAACCTAGTAAACATGGTGTTGCAACCCAGAAATCGGTCGCAACCCATGGTTTAAAGAACCCTGCTCTAGAACACACTAGGCAGCAGTTACATAATGCTGCCATATCTATAAAGAAGAGAGAGGAGAGAGACAAAGAAAGAGAGAGAGGCCTACTCTAACCACTAGAGGAGAAAAAGCCTGCAAAGGCCCGCCAGACCGCTCTGG
>NC_069501.1:954863210-954878210 GCF_027579735.1 Bombina bombina | reverse complement strand
AGCTTGGAAAAAGAGACACCTCCTATCGCCCCTGATATGGAGACGACTAACTCTCGAAGGAAGCCAGAGCCTCATGGCCTTCACTTCCTAATTAAGCGGCCAAAGCCACCAGAAAAACCAGACGAAGTCCAAAAAGTCTGAACTCAAAGGAAGAGAACATCCAAAAAGGAACAAATCCTAAAAGGACACTTCCAAAGAGACCATGAAAGGCAAAACCTAAATCCTCCAAGCCTCCAACCCACAACGGGAAGGAACACGCTAGTTCCCGGAAATATCCCGGCCCACTAGATTGAAAGGCGAATGAGAACTGAACCAATCCCCCCCCCATACCTTTAAGCAACTACTGACCCTCTAGTCCTCTCAGCATGCCAGTTGAAGCTTGTAAATTAAACAAGTAAACAACACAAACCATATTGTGATGACTAGACGCCCTGACCAGACCAACCGGACAAAAAAAAGGCGCCACGTGTCTGAACAAGGCCTCAAAGACAGAAGGATTTGTACCCAGTCAGGACCAGCCTGAAACCAAGGGCCCCAGCACTGTCAAGGCCACATAGAGTCTCCCCCGAGATGGAAGGATTAAAAAAAAAACAGACAGACTTTTGTAAACAGTGCGACCACAAAATCGCGAGTATCAATTCTAGAGAAGAAAGTTCCCGAAGGAAACCTCACACTACAACATGAACTTTAGACCAAATAAAAATCATCCTCACCGGATGAAAATAAAAGATAAGGCAACCCGTAGGTTATAGCCCAGGAAGAACGGACAGACCCGCAGGACCAGCCCAACAGGGGTCTGAGACTTCCAAGCTCAGAACTGGAAAAGGATACCCAAATAACAAAGACTATAAGAAGATGACTTCATCCCCTTATGTCTATGCATGCAAGCCAGTCGAAGATTAAGACTGAGAATCCCCAGACCCATTAAGAGTGAGACCCTCCAGCAACGCCAAAAAAGTGCCTTAGTAAAACACAAGAGCGCCAGTCTATAACAAAAGGAACAAAATACCTCCGCCAGAACAAAAGAAAACACCGGCCCCGAAGGGCCGAGGCCTCAGGGGCAGTTGCTTTCCCGGAGGGCTGAACTGGACCAGGTGATGCCACGCCTGACAAGCCCCGGTTAATGGAACACAGACAATATCGTAAGCCCACTCCTGGGAGGTGCAGATGCGCCAGCGCCAAAGATATGGCCATGCAGAACCGTGTTGTAACCTCCGGTGGGAACAGGCCACACTCCCTAGAAGGTTAAGTAGCGTTTGGGTTACCTGCATGCGTAGTAAGAGCTGGTGGTAGGGAACTCGCCTCGTGGGAAAATAGAATTTATGCTTACCTGATAAATTACTTTCTCCAACGGTGTGTCCGGTCCACGGCGTCATCCATTACTTGTGGGAATATTCTCTTCCCCAACAGGAAATGGCAAAGAACACAGCAAAAGCTGTCCATATAGCCCCTCCTCAGGCTCCGCCCCCCCAGTCATTCGACCGACGGTTAGGAGAAAAAAAGGAGAAACTATAGGGTGCCGTGGTGACTGTAGTGTATAGAGCAAGACATTTTTCAAACCTGATTAAAAAACCAGGGCAGGCCGTGGACCGGACACACCGTTGGAGAAAGTAATTTATCAGGTAAGCATAAATTCTGTTTTCTCCAACATTGGTGTGTCCGGTCCACGGCGTCATCCATTACTTGTGGGAACCAATACCAAAGCTTTAGGACACGGATGAAGGGAGGGAGCAAATCAGGTTACCTAAACGGAAGGCACCACGGCTTGCAAAACCTTTCTCCCAAAAACAGCCTCCGAAGAAGCATAAGTATCAAATTTGTAGAATTTGGCAAATGTGTGCAGAGAAGACCAAGTCGCTGCCTTACATATCTGATCAACAGAAGCCTCGTTCTTGAAGGCCCATGTGGAAGCCACAGCCCTAGTAGAGTGAGCTGTGATTCGTTCAGGAGGCTGCCGTCCGGCAGTCTCATAAGCCAATCGGATAATGCTTTTCAGCCAGAAAGAAAGAGAGGTAGCAGTAGCTTTTTGTCCTCTCCTCTTACCAGAGTAAACGACAAACAAAGATGAGGTTTGTCTAAAATCCTTTGTTGCTTCTAAATAGAACTTTAAAGCACGAACTACATCTAAATTGTGTAACAAACGTTCCTTCTTTGAAACTGGATTCGGACACAGAGAAGGAACAACTATTTCCTGGTTAATATTCCTGTTGGAAACAACTTTCGGAAGAAAACCAGGCTTAGTACGCAAAACGACCTTATCTGAATGGAACACCAGATAGGGTGGATTACACTGCAAAGCAGATAATTCAGAAACTCTTCTAGCAGAAGAAATAGCAACCAAAAACAGAACTTTCCAAGATAGTAACTTGATATCTATGGAATGTAAAGGTTCAAACGGAACCCCTTGAAGAACTGAAAGAACTAAATTTAGACTCCAAGGAGGAGTCATGGGTCTGTAAACAGGCTTGATTCTGACCAAAGCCTGTACAAAAGCTTGTACATCTGGCACAGCTGCCAGTCGTTTGTGTAACAAGACAGATAAAGCAGAAATCTGTCCTTTTAGAGAACTTCCTGACAATCCCTTATCCAAACCTTCTTGGAGAAAGGAGAGGATCTTAGGAATTTTGATCTTACTCCAGGAGAATCCCTTGGATTCACACCAACAGATATATTTTTTCCATATTTTATGGTAAATCTTTCTAGTCACAGGTTTTCTGGCTTGGACCAGAGTATCTATCACTGAATCTGAAAATCCACGCTTGGATAAAATCAAACGTTCAATTTCCAAGCAGTCAGCTGCAGAGAAACTAGATTTGGATGTTCGAATGGACCTTGTACTAGAAGATCCTGTCTCAAAGGTAGCTTCCATGGTGGAGCCGATGACATTCACCAGGTCTGCATACCAGGTCCTGCACGGCCACGCAGGAGCTATCAGAATCACAGAGGCCTTCTCCTGTTTGATCCTGGCTACAAGCCTGGGAAGGAGAGGGAACGGTGGAAACGCATAAGCTAGGTTGAACGACCAAGGCGCCACTAATGCATCCACTAGAGTCGCCTTGGGATCCCTGGATCTGGACCCGTAGCAAGGAACCTTGAAGTTCTGAGGAGACGCCATCAGATCCATGTCTGGAATGCCCCATAATTGAGTCAACTGGGCAAAAACCTCCGGGTGGAGTTCCCACTCCCCCTGATGGAAAGTCTGACGACTCAGATAATCCGCCTCCCAGTTGTCTACTCCTGGGATGTGAATTGCAGATAGGTGGCAGGAGTGATCCTCCGCCCATTTGATGATCTTGGATACCTCTCTCATCGCCAAGGAACTCTTTGTTCCCCCCTGATGGTTGATGTAAGCTACAGTCGTCATGTTGTCTGACTGGAATCTTATGAATCCGGCCTTCGCTAGTTGAGGCCAATCCCGGAGAGCATTGATCTCAGCTCCAGGATGTTTATCGGGAGAAGAGACTCTTCCCGAGACCATAGACCCTGAGCTTTCAGGGAATCCCAGACCGCGCCCCAGCCTAATAGACTGGCGTCGGTCGTGACAATGACCCACTCTGGTCTGCGGAAACTCATTCCCTGAGACAGGTGATCCTGGGACAACCAACAACGGAGTGAGTCTCTGGTCATCTGGTCTACTTGAATCTTTGGAGACAAGTCTGCATAGTCCCCATTCCACTGATTGAGCATGCACAGTTGTAATGGTCTTAGATGAATTCGAGCAAAAGGAACGATGTCCATTGCTGCAACCATCAACCCTACTACTTCCATGCACTGAGCTATGAAAGGCTGCAGAATAGAGTGAAGAACTTGACAAGCGTTTAGGAGCTTTGACTTTCTGACTTCTGTCAGGAAGATGTTCATTTCTAAAGAATCTATTATTGTTCCCAAAAAGGGAACTCTTGTGGACGGAGACAGGGAACTCTTTTCTACGTTCACCTTCCACCCGTGAGATCTGAGAAAGGCTAGAACAATGTCTGTATGAGCCTTTGCCTTGGAAAGAGACGACGCTTGAATTAGAATGTCGTCCAGATAAGGTGCCACTGCAATGCCCCTTGGTCTTAGAACCGCCAGAAGGGACCCAAGCACCTTTGTGAAAATTCTGGGAGCAGTGGCTAAGCCGAATGGAAGAGCCACGAACTGATAATGTTTGTCCAGAAAGGCGAACCTTAGGAACTGATGATGATCTTTGTGGATAGGAATATGTAGGTACGCATCCTTTAAATCCACGGTAGTCATATATTGACCCTCCTGGATTGTAGGTAAAATTGTTCGAATGGTTTCCATTTTGAACGATGGAACTCTGAGAAATTTGTTTAGAATTTTTAAATCCAGAATTGGTCTGAAAATTCCCTCTTTTTTGGGAACTACAAACAGGTTTGAGTAAAACCTCTGACCTTGTTCCACAGCTGGAACCGAGTGTATCACTCCCATCTTTAACAGGTCTTCTACACAATGTAAGAATGCCTGTCTCTTTATTTGGTTTGAAGATAAGTGAGAAATGTGGAACCTTCCCCTTGGGGGTAGTTCCTTGAATTCTAGAAGATAACCCTGAGAGACTATTTCTAGTGCCCAGGGATCCTGAACATCTCTTGCCCAAGCCTGAGCGAAGAGAGAGAGTCTGCCCCCTACTAGATCCGGTCCCGGATCGGGGGCTACCCCTTCATGCTGTCTTGGTAGCAGCAGCAGGCTTCTTGGCCTGTTTACCCTTATTCCAGCCGTGCATTGGTTTCCAAGCTGGTTTAGTCTGGGAAGCGTTACCCTCTTGTCTAAAGGCTGCAGAGTTAGAAGCCGGTCCGTTCCTGAAATTGCGAAAGGAACGAAAAACATAATTTATGCTTACCGGATAAATGTATTTCTCTTGTAGTGTGTTCAGTCCACGGGTCATCCATTACTTATGGGATATATTCTCCTTCCCAACAGGAAGTTGCAAGAGGATCACCCAAGCAGAGCTGCTATATAGCTCCTCCCCTCACATGTCATATCCAGTCATTCGACCGAAACAAGACAAGAAAGGAGAAACTATAGGGTGCAGTGGTGACTGAAGTTTTAATTAAAATTTAGATCTGCCTCAAAAAAGACAGGACGGGCCGTGGACTGAACACACTACAAGAGAAATAAATTTATCAGGTAAGCATAAATTATGTTTTCTCTTGTTAAGTGTGTTCAGTCCACGGGTCATCCATTACTTATGGGATACCAATACCAAAGCTAAAGTACACGGATGATGGGAGGGACAAGGCAGGAACATTAAACAGAAGGAACCACTGCCTGTAGAACCTTTCTCCCAAAAACAGCCTCCGAAGAAGCAAAAGTGTCAAATTTGTAAAATTTTGAAAAAGTATGAAGTGAAGACCAAGTTGCAGCCTTGCAAATCTGTTCAACAGAGGCCTCATTCTTAAAGGCCCAGGTGGAAGCCACAGATCTAGTGGAATGAGCTGTAATCTTTTCAGGAGGCTGCTGTCCAGCAGTCTCATAGGCTAAACGTATTATGCTACGAAGCCAAAAGGAGAGAGAGGTTGCCGAAGCTTTTTGACCTCTCCTCTGTCCAGAGTAAACGACAAACAGGGAAGAAGTTTGACGAAAATCTTTAGTTGCCTGTAAATAGAATTTCAGGGCACGGACTAAGTCCAGATTATGCAAAAGTCATTCTTTCTTTGAAGAAGGATTAGGACATAATTATGGAACAACAATCTCTTGATTGATATTCCAGTTAGAAACTACCTTAGGTAAAAACCCAGGTTTAGTACACAGAACTACCTTGTCTGAATGGAAAATCAGATAAGGAGAATCACAATGTAAGGCAGATAACTCAGAGACTCTTCGAGCCGAGGAAATAGCCATCAAAAACAGAACTTTCCAAGATAAAAGCTTAATATCAATGGAATGAAGGGGTTCAAACGGAACACCTTGAAGAACTCTAAGAACCAAGTTTAAGCTCCAAGGAGGAGCAACAGTCTTAAACACAGGCTTAATCCTAGCCAAAGCCTGACAAAAAGCCTGAACGTCTGGAACTTCTGCCAGACGTTTGTGTAAAAGAATAGACAGAGCAGAAATCTGTCCCTTTAACAAACTCGCAGATAAGCCCTTTTCTAAACCCTCTTGTAGAAAAGACAATATCCTAGGAATCCTAACCTTACTCCATGAGTAACTCTTGGATTCACACCAATACAAATATTTACGCCATATCTTATGGTAAATTTTTCTGGTAACAGGTTTCCGAGCCTGTATTAAGGTATCAATAACCGACTCCGAGAAGCCACGCTTTGAAAGAATCAAGCGTTCAATCTCCATGCAGTCAGCCGCAGAGAAATTAGATTTGGATGGTTGAAAGGACCTTGAATTAGAAGGTCCTGCCTCAGAGGCAGAGACCATGGTGGACAGGACGACATGTCCACTAGGTCTGCATACCAGGTCCTGCGTGGCCACGCAGGCGCTATCAGAATCACAGATGCTCTCTCCTGTTTGATCTTGGCAATCAGTCGAGGAAGCAGCGGAAATGGTGGAAACACATAAGCCATGTTGAAAACCCAGGGGGCTGCTAGAGCATCTATCAGCGCCGCTCCTGGGTCCCTGGACATGGATCCCTAACAAGGAAACTTGGTGTTCTGGCGAGACGCCATGAGATCCAGTTCCGGTTTGCCCCAACGATGAATAGGTTGAGCAAAGACCTCCGGGTGAAGTTCCCACTCCCCCGGATGAAAAGTCTGGCGACTTAGAAAGTCCGCCTCCCAGTTCTCCACGCCTGGGATGTAGATCGCTGACAGGTGGCAAGAGTGAGACTCTGCCCAGCGAATTATCTTCGAGACTTCTAACATCGCTAGGGAACTCCTGGTTCCCCCTTGATGGTTGATGTAAGCCACAGTCGTGATGTTGTCCGAATGAAATCTGATAAACCTCAGTGTTGCTAACTGAGGCCAAGCTAGAAGAGCATTGGATATTGCTCTTAATTCCAGAATATTTATTGGGAAGAGTTTCTCCTCCTGAGTCCACAATCCCTGAGCCTTCAGGGAGTTCCAGACTGCGCCCCAACCTAGCAGGCTGGCATCTGTTGTTACAATCGTCCAATCTGGCCTGCGAAAGGTCATCCCTTTGGACAGATGGACCCGAGAGAGCCACCAGAGAAGAGAATCTCTGGCCTCTTGATCGCCTCTTGATCCAGATTTAGTAGAGGGGACAAATCTGAGTAATCCCCATTCCACTGACTTAGCATGCATAATTGCAGCGGTCTGAGATGCAGGCGCGCAAATGGCACTATGTCCATTGCCGCGACCATTAAGCCGATTACTTCCATGCACTGAGCTACTGACGGGCGTGGAATGGAATGAAGGACACGGCAAGCATTTAGAAGTTTTGATAACCTGAACTCCGTCAGGTAAATTTTCATCTCTATAGAATCTATAAGAGTCCCTAGGAAGGGAACCCTTGTGAGTGGTAATAGAGAACTCTTTTCCACGTTCACTTTCCACCCATGCGACCTCAGAAATGCCAGAACTATCTCTGTATGAGACTTGGCAGTTTGAAAACTTGACGCTTGTATCAGAATGTCGTCTAGGTACGGAGCCACCGCAATGCCTCGCGGTCTTAGCACCGCCAGAAGCGAGCCCAGAATCTTTGTAAAAATTCTCGGGGCCGTAGCTAACCCGAAGGGAAGAGCTACAAACTGGTAATGCCTGTCTAGAAAGGCAAATCTTAGGTACCGATAATGATCTTTGTGAATCGGTATGTGAAGGTAGGCATCCTTTAAGTCCACTGTGGTCATATACTGACCCTCATGGATCATGGGTAGGATGGTTCGAATAGTTTCCATTTTGAATGATGGAACTCTTAGGAATTTGTTTAAGATTTTTAGGTCCAAGATTGGTCTGAATGTTCCCTCTTTCTTGGGAACCACAAACAGATTTGAGTAAAATCCTTGCCCTTGTTCCGTCCGCGGAACTGGGTGGATCACTCCCATTACTAAGAGGTCTTGTACACATTGTAGAAAAGCCTCTTTCTTTATTAGGTTTGCTGATAACCTTGAAAGATGAAATCTCCCTTGTGGAGGAGAAGCTTTGAAGTCCAGAAGGTATCCCTGAGATATGATCTCCAACGCCCAGGGATCCTGGACATCTCTTGCCCAAGCCTGGGCAAAGAGAGAAAGTCTGCCCCCCACTAGATCCGTTTCCGGATAGGGGGCCCTCTCTTCATGCTGTCTTAGGGGCAGAAGTAGGCTTTCTGGCCTGCTTGCCCTTGTTCCAGGACTGGTTAGCTTTCCAACCCTGTCTGTAACGAGCAACAGTTCCTTCCTGTTTTGGAGCGGAGGAAGTTGATGCTGCTCCTGCCTTGAAGTTACGAAAGTCACGAAAATTAGACTGTTTGGCCTTTGATTTGGCCCTGTCCTGAGGAAGAGTATGACCCTTCCCTCCAGTAATGTCAGCAATAATTTCTTTCAAGCCGGGCCCGAATAAGGTCTGCCCTTTGAAAGGAATATTAAGCAATTTAGATTTAGAAGTCACGTCTGCTGACCAGGATTTAAGCCATAGCGCTCTGCGCGCCTGGATGGCGAATCCGGAGTTCTTAGCCGTTGGTTAAATGTACAACGGCATCCGAAACAAATGCGTTAGCTAGCTTAAGTGCTTTAAGCTTGTCCATAATCTCATCCAATGGAGCTGTGCGAATGGCCTCTTCCAGAGACTCAAACCAGAATGCCGCCGCAGCAGTGACAGGCGCAATGCATGCAAGGGGCTGTAATAAAACCTTGTTGAACAAACATTTTCTTAAGGTAACCTTCTAATTTTTTATCCATTGGATCCGAAAAAGCACAACTATCCTCCACCGGGATAGTGGTACGCTTAGCTAAAGTAGAAACTGCTCCCTCCACCTTAGGGACCGTCTGCCATAAGTCCCGTGTGGTGGCGTCTATTGGGAACATTTTCCTAAATATCGGAGGAGGGGAGAAGGGCACACCGGGTCTATCCCACTCCTTGCTAATAATCTCTGTAAGCCTTTTAGGTATAGGAAAAACGTCAGTACACACCGGCACCGCATAGTATCTATCCAGCCTACATAATTTCTCTGGAATTGCAACCGTGTTACAATCATTCAGAGCCGCTAATACCTCCCCTAGCAATACACAGAGGTTCTCAAGCTTAAATTTAAAATTAGAAATATCTGAATCCGCTCTCCCTGGATCAGATCCGTCACCCACAGAATGAAGCTCTCCGTCCTCATGTTCTGCAAATTGTGACGCAGTATCAGACATGGCTCTCACATCATCAGCGCGCTCTGTCCTTAACCCAGAGCTATCGCGCTTGCCTCTTAACTCAGGCAATTTAGATAATACTTCTGTCATAACATTAGCCATGTCTTGTAAAGTGAGGAGAGTTAGGCGGCATAACTTCCCCCTCGTTGTCTGGTGATAATTTCTTTACAGGTAAAGACTGACTTTTATTTAAAGTGACATCAATAGATTTGGTACACATATTTCTATGGGGCTCCACATTGGCCTTCAAACATAGTGAACAAGCAGATTCATCTGTGTCAGACATGTTTAAACAGACTAGCAATGAGGCTAGCAAGCTTGGAAAATACTTTCAATAAATTTACAAGCAATATAAAAAACGCTGCTGCGCCTTTAAAAACACAAAAAAACGGTCACAGTTGAAATAACAATGAACTAAATCAGTTATAGCAACCAAATTTTCACAGTAAATGTATTAAATTAGCAAAGGATTGCACCCACTAGCAAATGGATGATTAACCCCTTAATACCCAAAACGGATAATCAATTTAACAATTAACGTTTTTATCACAGTCAAACACACTGTCACAGGTCTGCTGTGATTGATTACCTCCCTCAAAAATGAATTTTGAAGACCCCTGAGCTCTCTGGAGACGTCCTGGATCAAGGAGGAAGAAGCAGGAAGACACCACAGTGTCTTAATGCCTTAAAAGTATTGCACCCCAATTTTCAAGATTTTAACCCCTTAAATGAGGAAACCGGAGCCGTTTAATCAAATAACAATCTTTAACCCCACTACAGTCCCAGCCACAGCGTTTGCTGCGACTTCACCTGTCCTTAGGAGTTATACGATACCAAATTAAGCCTTCCAGGAACGTTTTCAATGATCACCAGACCCTCTCACATGCAGCTGCATGCACTGCATCCAAAAGAAACTGCGCAATTATGGTGCGAAAATGAGGCTCTGCCTACTATAGTGAAAGGCCCTTCCTGACTGGAAAGGTGTCTAAACAACTGCCTGGCATCTAAAAACGTTCCCTCACAATAAAAGTTTTATAAATCACCTCTAGATTTCATAGAAAACTTAAATAAAGCAATCGATTTAGCCCATAAGAGTGTCAACCAGTGTATAGCCCATAATAAGCCCTCATTCTGTTAAGAGTCTAAGAAAATGGCTTACCGATCCCCAAGAGGGAAAATGACAGTCTTCTAGCATTACACAGTCTTGTTAGAAAATGGACTAGTCATACCTTGAGCAGAAAAGTCTGCTAACTGTTCCCCCCAACTGAAGTTCTCTGAGCTCAACAGTCCTGCGTGGGAACAGCAATTGATTTTAGTTACTGCTGCTAAAATCATACTCCTCTTTTAAACAGAACTTTTTATCCCTTTCTATTTTAGAGTAAATAGTACAAACCGGCACTATTTTAAAATAACAAACTCTTGATAGCAGAATAAAAAACTACAATTAAACACCACATACTCTTCACCATCTCCGTGGAGATGCTACTTGTTCAGAGCGGCAAAGAGAATGACTGGGGGGCGGAGCCTGAGGAGGGGCTATATGGACAGCTTTTGCTGTGCTCTTTGCCATTTCCTGTTGGGGAAGAGAATATTCCCACAAGTAATGGATGACGCCGTGGACCGGACACACCAATGTTGGAGAAATGGAATCCCCAGAGGCAGATGGCTCAGTGGGCACCTGATTCCCCGATCCCGAGGAACAGAGCACTCTAAAACGGCCTTCGTAACATAACTGATGTGCATGTATTACCCGGGTCAATTCATATTCTTCGCAAGAAGTAGAGTCTGAATAAGAGACATCTATCTCCAAAAATCAGAATCCTCCATAACTGGGACAATGAATAAAAAATGGACCAATAAGAGAAATCTAAACGGCACCTTACATCGCCAATGGCTGGGGCACCTCCAGGGAACCAGACACTAGCGGACCAGGATTTCTCCCTTGCCACACGGTCAGGAATGCGGAAATAGAGTCACAAGGTAAACCGTGCAGTCCATGCAAAAGCGTGCCTGACTTTAAAGGCCACGTCACTAGACCGTTATGTTCCAAAATAGCCATGATATGAAGCAACACTACACAGTAGCATACAGAATCACTTAAACATGATTATAAACCCCCCTGTTCAATAACCCCCCTCAGGAGTTATTATCCCTTGATTCCTAGATACAAAAAGGAGCCTCACTGAGACCCTATGTTAAAGTTATCGCCGAAAGGTTGTAGCCCCTCTCGAATAAACAGTTGTAATTACAATACATCCATGATGAAAGAAAAGTGAAACGATCTTACTGGAATCTATGCTGTGGAACAGGAAAACGTCCCTTCAAGTGTGACAGATAGTAGCTTCGCTTCTGCCATGGACAAGAGACAAAAGCACGCAGCGAAACTCGTCAACGCTGATTGCTTGTGGAGCTGTTAATATAAGTCGGGATGGTATAGCAGAAAGACTCTCCCTGCATCTCCGGACTCTAACGTTCACCCATGCTCTCACTGAGAGGCTGACAGGACTATTTAAAACTCCAGTTCCATGCCGAAGAGTACTACCCTCCATAAGAGACTATCAAAAACTTCTGACACTTCTCTGCCAACCTCCTGGGACAAAAGGCAAAGGAATGACTGGGGGATGAGGGAAGTGGGAGGGGTATTTAAGCCTTTGTATGGGGTGTCTTTGCCTCCTCCTGGTGGCCAGGTTCTGAATTCCCAAAAGTAATGAATGCAGCTGTGGACTCTTTCCATTTATGAAGAAAAGGCCGAAGTTACAATCGCATTCACGTTCACGTATCACCCCATAGAAGAGCGGGAGCGTTAATTAACGCTCCACTTGTAATCTAGCCCTATTGTGTTTAATAGTTGAATTTAAAAAAGTTACCTTTGTTTTTTATTGCATACATTCTGGTTGGGGGGAAAAAAATCTAAAAAAGTAAAATGTCACAGTAGGAAATTGGTAATTACATACAAGTATATATTAATTTAAATCATTCCCAATATAGTGAAAGGCCACTCAAATAGATAATCCCTTTATTACCAATTCTCCAGTTTATCATAACCAACATTACCTGTATCTAACCCTTGCAGACTGCCCCTCATCTAATTGCTTTTTACAAATCTTGTATTCTAGCCAATTACTGCTGGTTCTTGTATAACCATTATCATTCTCCACAATGTTGTCTATATGGCACAGCAAGAAAACCTGGAATATTTTTTAAATAATTAAAAGGGACAGCAAACATATTGTCTGCAATACTTTAAAAATATTTCAGTGTTAGAAAATTAATAGTTATTAGCAGTCCGTCAGAAACTGCTTCTAAAGCACTGTAGAAAATATACCTTTACTGTCCTTTTAAACATACAACAGCTTCAAAAGGGACATGAAACCCACATTTTATTCTTTCACGATTTAGAAAGTGCATGCAACCTTCCAATTTAATTCTATTATCTAATTCAGGGGTGCCCACACTTTTTTGTGTTGGGATCTACTTTTCAAATGACCAGCTCAACGAGATCTACCCACTAAAAATGGTTCGGCTCCTAAGCTTACATTCCTGCATTTACAAGATATCAAGAGAATAAAGAAAAAATTATAATAGGAGTAAATTAGAACGTTGTTTAAAATTGCATGTTCTTTATCTGAATCATGAAAAAAAAAGTGTGTTTCATATCCCTTTAAGGTTGCATGATTTAGCAACACATGGATGTTCAAAATCCTGACGACAAAAGTAGCACTGACTTTAATTCGGAGCAATCCCTTGTGCCATGTTACAAACACTGCATTCAAATTACTGCCACTGACCGCCTTTACTTTGCGCCGCGGGCTTGGCTTGATTGACCCAGTGAGGCTTACACAAATAAAATTTCAATAGCGTGTCATGCAGATTATTTCTTACGGGTCAACACGTTCATTTGCCAGACGTTAATCAGATTTGTTCCTTTAGCATAGCACAGCAACGTCCGCATTTACTTATTCTATCTATTGACGTTTACCATCCTAACTATACTATACCACCATATCCATTGGGAGAGTACGGACTCAACCATGCTTTTGATAGGCTAATTGTGTTGTCGTTAAAAAATCATCTACATTGATTGGTTGAAATCGATGTCCCTCAAGATCCAATCCTGTAGCAAATTTCGTGTCCGACCATCAGAGTGTTTAATGAAATGTCCCTTCACACACTGCGGTAGATAAAGCGGTATCCCTAGCAACCATACTTTACTCATGATAAATGGATAGAGGATGTGGGAGGTGCCACAGGCAGTCTGTTTAGTATAAATTAGAAATATATAAAATAACTATTAGGCCTAGTTTGTTATAATTTAAAAAAAAAAAAATGTTCATTTCAAAAAATATATTATACGAATTCCAATAAAAATTATTTTTTATTGTTATTAGTATAATATATATTTTTAAATGTACAAATAAATTACCGTTTTAAAAGCCAGAAGAAATGTGAACACTTTTTTGAAATTATAACAACCTAGACCTAATTGTTATTTTGTATATTTATAATTTATACTAAACAGACTGCCTGTGGCGCCTCCCACATCCTCTATTCATTTTTCTTGTAAATTTGTTGCATCTTGTGAGAAGTGTAACTAGTGGGTTAGGCTACATGCTGTTCAGACTAAGATCCTAGACAATCGATATTTGTAAAGCATACTTTACTCACGCCCCAGTGTTGAGATTGTGTAACTTCACCACATCATTTTGATCACATCGGCCGCGAACTACTAGCAGCGCCTTCAGGATCTACCTATTGGGCACCCCTTATCTAATTTGTTTAATTCTCTTAATATCCTTTGTAAAAAACAAAATCATATCTGAATATGCTCAGTAGCTGCTTATTGGTGGCTGCACAAAGATGCCTTGTGTGTTTGGCTCATCCATGTGCATTGTTATTTCTTCATCAAAGGATATCTGAAGAATGAAGCAAATTAAATAGAAGTAAATTGGAAAGCTGTTTAAAAACATAAATTATGCTTACCTGATAATTTAATTTCCATCGAGGGGAGGAGAGTCCACGGCTTCATTCATTACTGTTGGGAATTAAGAACCTGGCCACCAGGAGGCAAAGACACCCCAGCCACAGGCTTAAATACCTCCCCCACTTCCCTCATCCCCAGTCATTCTGCCGAAGGAACAAGGAACAGTAGGAGAAATATCAGGGTATAAATGGTGCCAGAAGAATAATTAAATTTAGGTCCGCCCATCGGAGATACGGGCAGGAGCCGTGGACTCTCCTCGTCTCGATGGAAAATTAAATTATCAGTGAAGCATAATTTATGATTTCCATCTAAAGAGGAGGAGAGTCCATGGCTTCATTCATTACTGTTGGAAACATATATCCAAGCTCTAGAGGACACTGAATGAAACCGGGAGGGAAAAGGCAGACCCTAATCTGAGGGCACCACAGTCTACAAAACCTTCCTCCCAAAAACAGCTTCCACAGAAGCAAAAACGTCAAATTTGTAAAAACTTTGTAAAAGTGTGTAAGGAGGACCAGGTAGCCGCCTTACAAATTTGCTCCATAGAGGCCTCATTCTTGAAGGTCCAAGACAAAGCCACAGCTCTAGTTGAAGAGCCGTGATCCTCTGAGGATGCTTATGTCCCGGTGTCTCATAAGCCAAGTGAATCAAGCTCCTCAACCAAAAGGACAAAGTAGAAGAAGAGGCGCCCCTTGCGCTTCCCTGAATACACCACAAAAAGAGATGTAGACTGTCTGAAATCCATTGTAGCCTGAAGATAGAACTTTAGGGCACGAAC